>NW_022991585.1:0-124491 GCF_902827175.1 Gymnodraco acuticeps
GTTTTCCATCAGTATGTTCGTCCTTCCCTTTCTCATGAGCGCGATATATCATGATCTCCCTCAGAGAATTCCTTCAAATCTAGCACAAATGTCCGCTTAGACTCGAGGATGAACTGATTTGGTTTTAGTGGTCAAAGGTCACGGTCATCTAACGATGTGCATCTCATTTTTATGGACCCGATATCTCAGGAACTCAATCATTCGAATGCTTAAAGAGGCTCTGTTATCCTTTTGGGGTTTTCTCTTTCCTGTAGTGTTATATTGGTTTGTGTGAATGCAAATGCTCTGCAACGGCTATCATCCTAATAAATGGCAAAAATGAAATAAAAATGGGACATCTCTAAGCGGTTGACGTGATTGGTCAACATGTGATTGGTCAACATTCAGATTGGTCAACATTCAGAGCAGACTGGACTCTGGTTTCAGACAGAGGGTGGAATGGAAACTGCTTCTTGATGAGTTTGCAGAGCCACTTCGAGGTAGTTGATAAATAAAGGCCAGTCTGATATGTGCCGAAATCTTTTGGTTATAAATAATATAAGATTAAGTAGGATTAACAATGGAGGAAATCTTACGAAAAAAAGATACACAGCTAATTTCAAGGTCAGGAAAAACAGCCGATATCGTTGCCTCTTACTCTGTCTGTGCGCTGGCAGGAAGTGAATAGAATAGAATTCCTTTATTGTCATCGCACCAGGTACAACGAAATTTAAAAAAGCAATCCTCGCAGTGCATTTCCACATAAAACGAATAAATATATCTATATAAACATATACACACATAAACATATGCTCACACATCCATACCAACATGCATACATGCCCGCACATTATTTAAATATAGTTTACAATATAAAAATACAGTGGCCGATTATGCAAAAAGGAATGTTGAGTATTGACTCATGTACGTTTAAGAAATACCTTGCTCGTTCCATTCAAGTGCTTTGTTAGAAACTTCCAATGATCAGCAGGCGGCCCACTACCGCCGGTGTTTAAATAAAACAACTAAACAAATCCAACAGGCGTGCGGATGTGTGCGGTCAAAAACTTTTCTCTCTAGACTTCCTGCTGTGTCACGCTGGCAGCGTCATTTATACCTGAGAATGCGCACTGCATTCTGCTTTCTATGAATAATAACAAAACATAAAACTAGAGCAGTCCATAAGCTAAACAAAACGGTATAATTATAATTCATAGTTCTTCAGTTCATTTGAGTTAACTTAAAAGAATATCCAATTAGCTCACCAAAGCATAAATAAGTACCATAACATAATGTGCCTAAATGGCTCTTGCAGAAAGACGAAGGCAGTTTTTTTGTTTCTGCTTCTCATGTGCATGTTTCGGTCTCAGGGCGTGGGTGCGCACCTTTACTCTGAACCCTGTCTGCTCTCTGAGAAGGAGAATGTTTGTGATTCAGCACGCAGCTCCTTGGTTGGATGAGGTCACTATAAAGCCCCGCCCTGCATCTCAAGACAGGAAGCATCGATTTCCTTTAATTGGATAGACATGAAAAGAGGGGATGAATGGGGAAGCTCTCCTCCTCTCCATTGTTGCTCTGTCCTTCTTAGAGTTTGTATGAAAGTTAGTCTCGTTACATTCTTACCCGTGATCCCGGAGAAACAAAAACAACTTTTGGTCTGTCGGTTGTTGTGAAACTGGTTATGACTTTGTCCTCACCTTATTACCTTACTGCATCTCATTCGCTCCGCTGGATTGAGAAAAATCCAGTTATTTTTAAAAACAGAAGCTTATTGTTCTCAAAAAGTTCAGACATTGTTTAAAACACTTTATAGTGAAGCGTGAATATGCAAATGAGCATTGATAAGGTCAGTATTTGAATGAAGCTGATTTCAAAGAATCTTCCCCTGACCTTTTATTAACTTGTTTTTCTGACAATAAGGATACGTGAGTAAATCTAACAAGTGTTAGCCGGCAGTGTGGCCCTCTGAGTCTCATTCTCTGCTTCTCTTTAAGCCATACAATCTGCTGTTTATTACACATTTTAGCCCTCATGTAATGCATGATGTTTAATTTTAAGCAAAAACATAATTCAATAGGTTAGTAAATCTTGCCTTAATGGTAGTAACAAACAGCAATGACTCAACCACTCCATCTGTACTCCAGTGCAAGATGGTTCCACTGTACGTGAACAGAATAACACAACGTTAGTGCCAAGTACTTCATTAGGCAGATTAGCCAATAGAAGTACAGCTTCATTTACAGTAATTTAAAGAGCCAGGTATGGGCCCTCTGTGAGACATTACCAGAGCTAGCATGGTGATTGCATTACATTACATGTTACTTGTTAGACGCTTTTATCCAAAGCGATTTACATACTCAATAGCGCATTAGCGTATTCATTACAACAAGTATGCACTTGTATATGCTAGAAACTATCAATCAATTGAAAAAAACTTTTTCCACCTATTTTATTCTGTCCCTTATGAGAAAATGTACAATATATTCAACATGTTTTTCCGCACATAACTTCAGCTCTAATACCTCGATCACTGGTTCTCAACCAGGGGTCTTTGAGGGATTTGAGTTCCCCAGAAAGTTGAGCAATACGTTATTTTAACATAATAGGCGCGTTCACACCACAGTACTTTTCCCACTTTAGTTCGGAAATGTTGCATTCACACCAACAAGAGCCGGAACTAAAATGAGTTCATGAGAACCTTTTTCACCCCCTTTTCCGTCCCTGCTAGAGAGCAGGGACTTTCGTGGGAGAAAAGGGTTCCTATGTCTGATTGGCTGGGCGGATTGCAAACCACGCCCCGTGAAACTCCCAAAAAGTTTTGTGAAGCCACCATTTTATTATCCTCGCATTAGCATTATTAGCATTAGCCCAGCGCAGAAACGCAGAGAGACTAACTTATGGCAACACAAAATAAAACATGGGAGCGGTGGAGATGAGGAGGTGTCGGCGTTCTGGCGATTTACTCGGAAGGCTTCAGTAGAAGCTGCTGGGAGTCCCAGCAGCTTCTACTGAAGCCTTCCCCAACTCCGGGGACTTCCGGCCGGGGACTTCTGGCGGCAGTATGCGCCGTGAAGTGGTTTGCGGCCTGCCAGTAAACCCAAAGCAGAAGAAGAAGTGACGTCAGCGGCTTCATTTGCCTAAGTCCCCCAGGGACTTATTCCGGTGTGAACGCGATCTGTACTTAGTTCATGAGAACTAAAGAGTTCTCATGAACTAAGTTCTAATGAACCTTTGTGGGAAAAGTACTGCGGTGTGAAAGCGCCTATTGTGCTTATATTTAGGTTCATATTTGGAGTTAGTGCCTCTAGTACAGGGGTCACCAACCTTTTTTAGGATGAGAGCTATTTAAAAAAAAAAAAAAAACAAGTCGGGAGCTACTTTTACTCCTCTTTGTTTTGTTTTTTGCAGTGTATATATTTAGCACATTTTAACATTATTATCTGCTTACCTTTAACCTTTGTGTGCTGTTTGGCTCTGTGGGACCAGTTTTCAGTGTTTACTCAAATAAAATGTATTCAATGGAATTATTTTAACCTACATTATTTGGGGGTGGACCTCACCTCCTCTTGGGGGGTCCGGGTTGAAATGTTGAAGTTAAAAGCATCAATCTGGAGCAGCTCTCAACACTCAGATGAAAGGGAGCTGTATACTTTTCAATAATACAAACATCTTTAGAATATGATCACAACCAATAACGAATCATTTAAACTTGTTTATTCTTATCTTATGTTACCTAGTTAGCATTCTTTCTTTTTATTTATGCATATTTTACTAATCACTTTTTTTTTATTTCCTGTCCTATACACATTGGAATGATTTCTTACTTTATTTTGTACAACTAGGCTATATTAAATAGATAAAGGTGTGCTCTCTTTAGCTCTCTGTCTCGCTCGCTCCTCCGTGGCGATGACGGCTTGCGTTAAAAAAAAATAATAAACATAAGCTATTTGTAAAGTGGGGGAAACAAGATTTCGAAAAGTGGTGGGGACATGTCACATGTGGAAATGGTGTGTGCGTCAAGTGCAATAAATATATATGCAAGTTGCAACACACACACACAGTAAAACTCTGCCCCTCATGTGTTGTATAGGCTGGCACGACTAGGCTGTTCAATGGGGCTGATGTGTTGTGTAGATTCTGCCAGAAGGCACGGTCACACTCCTTATGAAGCGGGGAGGTGCCACATTGCTTTACTTCAACGCTTCTGCAACGCTGGTCCCGCAAATCAAGCAAGAACGTGATTGGTCGATATTCATTGTGGGGGTGGGGGGGGTGTTAGATAGATATAGAGTTGTAGTAAGTAGATAGGGTTCGCTATGATTGAGGTTTCGTTTATGCATAGGGTAGATTCTTTTAATTACATTTCCTTTTTTGTTTTGTGTATTTTTTACATTTTGGATTTGCTTGGCGAGCTATTTTTAGAACATGCCCCGCGGGCGACTCACGTTGCCCCTGCGGGCGACTAAGTGCCCGCGGGCACCGTGTTGGCTACCCCTGCTCTAGCATGACATATTTATGTGCAATATATTCAAAAAGCTCTTTATTTTTCTCCTACTGTCTGTGCTACATCACCTCTTTTCACCCTCTGTTTGAAACCAGAGCCCAGTCTGCTCTGATTGGTTAGCTGGCCGACTCTGTTTTGATTGGTCGTCAGCTTAGTGATGTCCCGAACACAAGAGAAGCTACTGGTGATGATTTTTTGCAGTTCTGCTTTTTGTTTCAGTGCTGCATCTGTATTTTCCCTCCATGGATTGTCTGAATGTAGATTATGTTAGTATGGAGTTGGGTAGGAGAAACATTTAGGAACAACAAAACATCCCTTGCATGACGATCACTATAGTTGTGGGCTTCATCCTGCAATGTTGAACAATCTGGATGTAGCAGGAAGAAATATGTGTTTGAGTCGGATCCTTACACACTGTATACATATTGTGTGTTGACGTTTTCCAGATAACCAATAAATATTGTTTGAATTTGACAAAAATAAGCAACTCATCGTCTTCTCACTAGAAACGGGACATTAAAGCAAAAAGGTTGTGATGGTCTCTTTTTCTCTGATACATTCATGACTAGAGAGCTAGCCTGGATCCTACCTTGACGGTATAATATCCGTGCACCGTATCATCTTAAGGTAAAAGAAGACATGTTCTGATAGATATACATGTGTCCAAAGCGATTATTATTATTATGTCATTTGCTACCATTTTACTGCCAGTGCCTCTACACTGAAGGAAATATAAAGCATTATGAAGAGCCAGAAATGCATCAAATGCTGGGTTTGGACTAAAAACAGCTCTGGTTGAAAACATGGCGCTCTGAGTCAAGACCTTGATCGTGGGGGATGTTTGTGTGAAGGCTTTGCCCATCTGAGTGATTAAGTTGTTATGCAGTCCTTGTTTATTCTGGTATTCTGCTTTCTCTCTCTCTGTGGAGACTAGCCTGGTTGGAAATGTCTTTAAGTTAGCTCTGATCCCCAGGGTGTCAGTACCTGCTCAAACACTACCTTTGCTTTGTTTTTCACACATTATGAGTCATTGGTGGTGGCTTTAGGGATTTCAGTGTGAGTTTGTAAGCCTAACTACTATAAATTGACATTTGGTACACATCTAGATATTTTGCAAATTATGAAACCCTTGCTTTGACACTTGGTTCATTTGGTTATTGTAGTTATACTTAACTGATACAAAACGAATGCATTTTTTTTTATCTGCCTCAGATATATTTTGTAATTAGTGCCAATTAGCAAATGTTTGTGTTGCTGCCACAGCTATAGTGTCATGGTTATGCTAATGTTAGCATGCTGAAATTAGCATTCAGTTTAAGGTAACTGTGCCTAAGCCTTGGCCAATTGCATCGTTAGCAAATCGCCTCACATTCAGCGAAACCGCCCAACCAAACCTCTAGGTCTGACCATTCATGTCTTTATATTATGTACCAATTCAAGGATATTGGGAAACAATCAAACTTTTAGCTGCAAAGAGGGTAGAGATAACAGTTTTAAAACTGACATGTCTGACTCACACACATCAGATGTATTCAAACCTTATTTGAAAATAAAAGAAGAGCTTTGTCTTTAGACTGTCTCCATAAATCTTAAAAAGAAACTTGCCAAATCTTTTTAAACTCTCAATGTTTTCCCTTCCCATAGTACTTGATCTTGTCATAATTTTGAAGCCTAGTCCCTCAGCGTACCTCCTTTTTTTTGGACCAGCACTCCTTCTCTATCTGAGACCCAGAGCACCGCTGCTTCACTTCTGTGTCTGAAACCTTTAGTAATCTGTGTAAATCTGTAGAACCTTTGCTCAGACGTGTGTGTGTGTGTGTGTGTGTGTGTGTGTGTGTGTGTGTGTGTGTGTGTGTGTGTGTGTGTGTGTGTGTGTGTGTGTGTGTGTGTGTGTGTGTGTGTGTGTGTGTGTGTGTGTGTGTGTGTGTGTGTGTGTGTGTGTGTGTGTGTGTGTGTGTGTGTGTGTGTGTGTGTGTGTGTGTGTGTGTGTGTGTGTGTACACTTGGAATCTAAATGCTTTGTGGGGTCTCTGGTGTTTCTCCAGAGAAGGAAGCCGTTATCTTCATATTTCTTTCCTGACAAACTGTGGGTGTCCTCGGGTCCCATGGGCCTCTATCAAGTTGTCTCACACACACACACACACACACACACACACACACACACACACACACACACACACACTAAAGTCTGTTCCGTGTACAAACTTTGACAAGAGGTGTTTAAGACATTGAGATCTCCATGGTAACTGGCCGCAGAGTTTTGTATGTGTTCCATGTTACCAGAGCCACGGCCGTTCGTAGAGACGTGTGCAAACACTTGTGTGTGTGCCTGTGATGCGAGCAGCAGCCTGAGGAAATGGCAGAGCTTTCAGAGGGAACACACCAGGGAGCGTCAGTGAAATAAAGCCGCAGAGTGAGGCGATGAGATGGAGAGAGTCAGGAGAAAGCCGGTGTGATTAGAGAAGCCGCGCTGCAGTGTCCACGGCAGCGAAGGGAAGATTGATTTTTAGAAAGAAAACAAGACCTTGAGTTTGTTCAACACACAAACATACATACTGTTTAGTACGCCAGAAAAATATGAAGTACGCACAGAGATGGAAGAAGAATTCAGATGCTTTACTTAAGTGAAAGAACTAATACAACGCTGTAAAAATACTCCGTTACAAGTGTTGACTTAAAGCAAGTATAATAAGCAGAATGTAGGTAAAGTGCTAAATGGGAACATTAACATACAAACTCAAAAGGATTCAAATGAAATTAGAAAACTCACATTTTCAAAGAGGCCAATTCATTTTCTCTCAAACTCTCAAAAAGCGGTTGTTGTATGAACTGATGGCTCGTTTGATTTATAACAAAACATCATGATAAACTCTCAAAACATCATATTTTTTAAACATCTTTTTAAAACCGTACTTATTAAAGTCACTTGGACGCAGTGGTTTATTTTCATTTTAGGGAAGCACAGGTTCAACCCCACCCTGACGCCACTGCAGTCAGCATGCAGTTGTGTCCTTGGGAAAGACACTTCGTCCTAAATTGTTCCAGTGGGTATTGTCCACAGTATTCAATGTATTACATGTTATATACAGTATGTAATGTAAAGAGCTTTGAGCACTTGGAAAAGCGCCAACATAAAAACCGTGAATTATGAACTCACGGGTGGAGTGGAAGTATAAAGTTCACTAAAAGAAAATATGCAAGCAAAGTACAAGTACCTCAAATTTCCAATTAAGAACAACACTTAATTAACTGTGCTTAGCTACATTCTACCACTTAGTACTGTATATACTTTGCATGTGTTTTTAAATGAAGTATGCAAAGAGTACCAGGATGTGGTAGCAGGTATTAAATGGTTGCAATAGATGTATTAAGAAAGTCACTGCTAAAGTCAAAGTGGTTATACTCAACTTTGTAAAGCAGATTATTGAGGAAATGTTGCATTATGGGACATGTCGTTTCTTTTAATTCCAAAACATAATGTTATGACATCACCGTCTGTTCACACATCCAAACCAGAGGAAGCAACTTCTCTTTAAATGAGAAATGATTTCCTAACTTTTTGATAATGAGCCAATTAAAGACAGGAATACACATTTAATCTTGAAGCAGCACCCTGGTCGTGTGTCACGGTGGCCTGGAGGTCTAAGGTGCTTACCACGAAGCCGCAACAAATCCTCCTGCAGACCTTCGTTGCATATCATCCTCCTCCCTCCTTCAGTTCCTCTCTCCATCACAAAGAGCCAATTGCCAACAGAAAGAAGAAGAGTCAACAAGGTCATAAGACTTGTTTGGCCGTGTGAAGAAAATGAATGTTATTAAAGAACAACTTGTATTTATTAATAGCTTCAACACTTTCCATATTCATTAGGAAAAAGGAACATTCAGCACAGATCTCCCACACCTCTGAATATTGATGTGTTTTTTTTTTTTGTATAAATATGTCTTGACAGTGGTTGGCTGGCCCTCATGAGAGTAAATGTGATGTTGCCGTGTACTTTGGTATTGGAGTATAAGGTATAGATATTTGATTTTATGCAGAAAAAGGCAACGAAAGAAGCAGCAATGAAAGAAGCAGCCGGTGTAATTAAGTAGACAGGAAGTATAATCAATTGATAGTTTGATAGAGTGTTAATTTAAGTCATGAATTACTCTGGAAGACATTGAAGCAGAATTAAAGAACTCTCATTTAATGCAAATTCAAAAAAATACACCCAATTAAGTCTTTTGAAGTGGAGATTAAAAACAAAATCATCACTGCATTAGATGAATCACCAATTTAAACTGAATTAAGCAGCATTGTAGTTTCTAGTCAGCATTCACTCCAGAGTGGTGCAGAAATAAATCCTCAAACCCAATAATGACTTGGCATTTCAGCACTTTCAGTTCCCGTGTCTCAAAGTCAATGGGTTTTGAAATGTGTATTGGTCAGATGACTGAAACAGGGTATTTGGCAGTGGCAAACCGTGTCTATCACAACTGGACCTTCTGTAGACACGCACACACATCCTCCGCCACCGTCCGTCTTTTCACTGTATTGTCGTCTTGAAAAGGGTACTCAAAACAATTCCGCAACAACATCATCTACACCTGTTGCACTTGTCATTTCAACGTTAAAAACAATAAAACGGCATGAATTGCTTCGTCGCATTCATCTAGATCAGGGGTTCTCAAAGTGTTGATGAGTGAGGGCCAATTTAGGTACCCAATAGGGGTGTAACGGTATCCGTATTCGTCCCGTACCGTCACGGTTCGGACGTCACGGTTCGGACGTCACGGTTCGGCACATGCAGTCACACGGCGAATACGCCTTTTTTTACGAGTGGGAAAAAAGTCTGTCACTCAGGGCAGTATTACACTATATATAATCCAGGGGGCGGTATTGCGCCTAAAAGCCAGCCGCCCGTAAATAACAAATGAAGAACAAGAACAAAACGAACACAATACATTAAGAAGAAAAGTTAGTAGCTACAGCGAGTTCACACAACACACAGGAGCTAGAAGACCCACCTGCTTCTTTTAAATCAGCTGTGTGGGAACATTTCGGGTTCCCTGTGGACTACAACAATGATGGGGTGCGAGTTGTGGATCGGACGAGGACGGTGTGTCGGCGTTGTTCGACAGCGGTGCGGTATGCTAGTGGTAACACGTCAAACATGCTCAATCACATCCGAGTCAGTCTCAGTCCCCAGCGAGAGGGTTTTCTCGACGGCAGGTGACATAGTTACCGCCAACAGATCTGCCCTCACTACTGACAACGTAGACAAACTCATCTTTTTGAAGAAAAACTTGAAAATAGAGTAAAGATTGAGTACCTTTATTTAGGCATAATGGCCTCACACACTCACAAGTTAATTACACATGTTAGACATTGCTCCTAAAGGTACAGATTTTATTTTGTTTTATATTTATCATTGTATTTATTTTATATTTTGACATCAGGAGATGTTATACAGTTCTGTATTGCCTTTTATTGATTGTGATTGAAACACTTTCTTATTAATTATTTTAATATTTACAAGACATTCTTTTTAGTTGTACAGCTTATTTAACCTTTTTGTTTGACATTAGCCATTATAAATAATATGGTCATCTGAGTGTGTGTGGTACTGTTTGTGGTTTGTTTTTAACTGTGTAATACAGTTAATGATTCCAAATGTTAGTTACTTATTTTCATACCAAAACTTGCACTACTGTTAAAAAGAAATAACAGCAAAAAAAATTATGCATTTGGGACTTTTTTTTGCTTTTTCTTGTTGTACCGAACCCGTACCGAACCGTGACTTCTGTGAACCGTTACACCCCTAGTACCCAATATTGGATTGAGGGCCGCCGAAGAAAAAACGGAACACAAAATAATTCCAAAACAAATCCTTTCTTTATTGTACTAACCAATTATACATACAGTATACATTAAGAACTTGCAGAGGACACAAAGTTGGGTTATCTACAGACAGTGACTAGCTAAAATCGCTAGCTAACTCCCGTTTCTGATTCTGATAACTTACAACAGATTTTCCGCTTAACCGCAACTCGCGAGATGCCTAGTTGCCATGCAACCAGTAGTCTAGCAAACTTTCCTCAAGCTGTCATTCATAATTTAGGAATGACAACCCAGGGGGCGCAGTTTTACCATTCTTAAATTCCATTCTAATTCTTATAGATTCGAACCATGGAGGATTAAAATATAACGCATGCATTTCAGCGTGTCACATTAACTATCGCGGGCCGTCAGAAACATTTCCGCGGGCCGCACTTTGAGAACCCCTGATCTAGATCCTCTGTCTCGAGCCAGTGAACTAGCGGGCCTTCTAGAATACCCTGGAACCGAGGCAAACTGAAAGAATACGCCCATTGGCTACAAATCAATATATGATTGGTTGATAAAACTGTCAGTCCACACATACGCTCTCATTCAGTGCAACGGCCAGGGCATTCGATCAAGGATGTAGAATACCTTGTTGAAGGATATTCTACCCAGAGACCCAGAAACAGATCTGATTGGTTGCTTTCTTTTCTAACACAAAACCACTAAAATGCTTAGTGCATGGTCCGAGAAGGACAAACAAATCAACGTAACACTGTAATATTACAGATCAACAACACGGATACGATTCTCATTTATTCATTTTTACAAATGTCAAATAAATATATAAATAAAATAAAATGTTTATTTTACTGAAAAAACATCTCTTTAGTATCTTCAAAGTTTGTAACGGAGCTTATTTTCATCAATAATCCAAAAAGCCCATTAAGTTTTCTCAAGGATTTCTCAAAACCAGTGCGGTACTTACTTCTAGGTTGACCTACGAAAACACGTCATCATTGCTCAACTCTGGAGCATTTATTGTACATTTGTTTAAAGAAAAACATTGAAAAAGCAAGTTATTCCTTCAGTGTCTCTCCACTCTACATGTATCTTTGGTTCAGCGCTGCGCAGTGAGCTAGCAAATGTCATTAGTTCAGTTATCCTCTCTCTCACCCCGGAGAGATTTGTCGCCGTTCACAGAGAAAAGAGAAAAGAGAACAGCCGAGCTCACCTCCGCCTGTTGTGTGTGAGGAGGCACACTAATTGGTTTATCAAGTAGGATTGACTTTCTACCCCTTTTTTTTTACTTTCCAATGTCGTGTTGCTGAAGTCAATTTTGAAAATAATAATGCGGAGCTCATGGGGGATTATTTTTTTTTTAAATCATAAGTTATTTAGCTGCAAATCTCAATTGGTTGGATGAACATTGAGTTAGACATTCAGTAAATAAAGTGTCCATGTGGAAAATGATATAATGCCGTATTAAATCTCTGTGATTTTGCCCTTTGGATATTCTTATTTAAAAGTCCCGTATGAAACTGTTTTTCATCATTATATTATAGGTCTCAGATATACACAAAACATGTCTCTGAAGTGTTTGTCTGAAATACCAAACAGATCATTGCAGCATTACCCATAATCCCCTCTGTTTCAGCCCCGTTTCCAAAGTGATGATTCTCTGTCTGTTACTTTAGATGAAAATAAGGAGAGATATTTGGTTATAAAGAACTCAATGGTGCTCTAGGAGGAGATTCAGGTGATAAGGGGGGGGGGGGGGGGGTTACCTTGGTTGCTGATTGGCTAATGGTTACACAAGCCAACAAATCGTTATGACATCATAAAGTGGCCAAAATCTGATCAGCTCATTTTCAGACAGGTTTTTATAGAAATGGATCAAAAAGAGAGAATCTTTCTTCCTGACACTTTCAGAGTCTCTTTCCACAGAGGGGACACATGTTGATGTAGAAGAGACATGAAGAAGAGGGGACACATGTTGAAGTAGAAGAGACATGAAGAAGAGGGGACACATGTTGATGTAGAAGAGACATGAAGAAGAGGGGACACATGTTGAAGTAGAAGAGACATGAAGAAGAGGGGACACATGTTGATGTAGAAGAGACATGAAGAAGAGGGGACACATGTTGATGTAGAAGAGACATGAAGAAGAGGGGACACATGTTGATGTAGAAGAGACATGGAGAAGAGGGGACACATGTTGATGTAGAAGAGACATGAAGAAGAGGGGACACATGTTGATGTAGAGGAGACATGAGGAAGAGGGGACACATGTTGATGTAGAAGAGACATGAAGAAGAGGGGACACATGTTGATGTAGAAGAGACATGAAGAAGAGGGGACACATGTTGATGTAGAAGAGACATGAAGAAGAGGGGACACATGTTGATGTAGAAGAGACATGAAGAAGAGGGGACACATGTTGATGTAGAAGAGACATGAAGAAGAGGGGACACATGTTGATGTAGAAGAGACATGAAGAAGAGGGGACACATGTTGATGTAGAAGAGACATGAAGAAGAGGGGACACATGTTGATGTAGAAGAGACATGAAGAAGAGGGGACACATGTTGATGTAGAAGAGACATGAAGAAGAGGGGACACATGTTGATGTAGAAGAGACATGAAGAAGAGGGGACACATGTTGATGTAGAAGAGACATGAAGAAGAGGGGACACATGTTGAGACATGAAGAAGAGGGGACACATGTTGATGTAGAAGAGACATGAAGAAGTGGATTTTGCATAATAGGTGACCTTTAATTTATTTCCTGGGTATTCCCTTCACGTGTGTTATAATCCTTCTCATGATCCACACACAGATCTGTGTATCTCACACATATTGACACAGAACATTTCTCAGACGTCTCCATATCTCCCCTGCATGTCGTGGGACTCGTCTCCTCGCTGCCTTCCTCCAACGCTTTAATTACTTTATCACTCGTTTCCCTCATTCCTTTCTCCTTCACACCATCGCCCCGAGCTGCTCCTCATTCCTTTTAATTAATCCACAGATTTAGACACCTTCACCCTGCTGTGAATGCACACACACACACACACACACACACACACACACACACACACACACACACACACACACACACACACACACACACACACACACACACACACACACACTTTGACAATCCCCTGTAGACAAAAACTACTTTTAAGTGATCTCACTTCACTTTGAAAGTTTTTCTCTGGAGATGGAATTGGTTTGAAACCCCAGGTTCTTATTGTTTGATATTGTGTGTATTGTCTTTTGATGTGTGTGTGTGTGTGTGTGTGTGTGTGTGTGTGTGTGTGTGTGTGTGTGTGTGTGTGTGTGTGTGTGTGTGTGTGTGTGTGTGTGTGTGTGTGTGTGTGTGTGTGTGTGTGTGTGTGTGTGTGTGTGTGTGTGTGTGTGTGTGTGTGTGTGTGTGTGTGTGTGTGTGTGTGTGTGTGTGTGTGTGTGTGTGTAGGGATCCAATGGGAGCATGCAGCTCATGGAGACGGTGTTCTCCAAAACTCTGGGAGAGATGATGGCTCTTCACCTTCATCACCAGAAGAGCATCCCGGCGTTCCTCTCTGCCGTGACCCTTGACCTCTTCAGTCGACAGACCATCATCTGAAGTAACTCCACTCAGACACGGAGCTGCGAACATATAAAACGGGATGACTTTGTTTTTAAATGTCCTGTGTTTTTCTTTCTTTTATTCTCCGTCTCGTGTGATATTCACGCTCTGACATCGTTCAGTCGGCTGTGATGTGGAGGTTTTGTTTGATGACTTCCATCTTGTTTTGAAAATCGCTAAGAAAACACCTTCCCTATTTGTACGCTGAATATTTCATCAGTGAACCTTTGAGAGATACATTTTCTTTTCAACAGGACATGAATATGATGACACAGACGCTACTGATGTTTGGATGTAAAGCTTTTTTATTTTTTTGCTGTGGGACTGCTGTGTAAACTTCACACCAAGTTGAATAAACACAGTGTGGAGAAACGTGTGTGTGTGGGTTTCTGGATCTACGTTAGATTTGGCATGGTCTTAAGCCAACTCAGACTTTAATTTTTTATGCTGTATTTTGTGTCTTCTATCTTTTGGCCTCCTTAAGGTTGTACAAAGATTGTTTTAGGTTTACGGTTTTTTTCTACTACAAGACACAATAAGGGTGGAGGTGAAATGAAACTACAGAGACAAGAGTTAACCTTTTCTCCTATTCAAATGTTGGCTGTGATAAGTAGTCCAAGTTTTCAGTGTTAAAACGCAACAAAGAGTAGGAAATAAAGTGTGTCCCCTGGATCTATTGTGTGCTTTGTTTTCCTCAGTAAGTCTGTTTCCATGATGAACGCAAAAGTTAACAAATAATTACAACATTTGACAAGTGAATATGTGACCCGCTCTTTCGAAATCAGTCGGAAGTCGCAACGGCTCATTTCAAAATAAACGTGGATTTGCGTAAAAAAATAGCTTTTCGGGATTCAGGTGTTTTGTTTGATTTTAAATAAACAAAGTCTTGGCTTTCAGAATATGAAACTTGTTTTTACAAAATCACACAATAAATACATTTTCGAAGCTTGCAAAGGGAAGACGACAGCTCTCACTCGCACCCTGCTGTTCCGCAGCGCCGCTTCCCCTCCCTCCGCTGACATTATGAATGTAAGGCATAGTAATCATAGATAACACGGCAGGGTCCGTTACAGTTTGTTTTCATCTGATTTCAAATAAACAAAGTCTTGGCTTTCAGAATATTAAACTTGTTTCGGCAAATTCAGATGATAAATACAGCTTTGAAGCTTCGGCATAATTACAAGCGGAGAACGGAGTAGCTTGACGTCACAGCAGGCATAACAGCCGGTGCTTTCCCCGGGAAACAAACACAATACACGAACAAACACTCGCGAGCTTCCCCCAGACCAGTAATCCAAACGAAAATATTATCCCTCCGTACTACTTCGATCATTTGCTAATAATCAATCAGATCGATGGATTCCAGAGAAGAGGAAACTGACGGTCTTTATATAATGTGACATATTTTGCTTAATATTTGTACAACAACAATCCTGATATTAGAAAGCTAGGAATCTCCTCTTTCCAACAGTGCATACAACTCAAAATGTGTCTTCGGGTCAATGCGACTGATTTCGATAGAGCAGGTCACGTGGAGTCATTTCAGAAGATTATAGGTAGCAAATAGCAGTACCTTTGACCTTTAAAAATGCAACCTCTTTACAGTAACATGATATCACTCATGTGGCAGTGAAGACCCGAAAACACCTCATTTTACAATCTTTTTTTATCATTTAGATTATATTGTTCATTTCCAAAGACATACATGACAAGAAAGACAGCAATACAATAATCACACACATACACAACAATAACATAAGGGAGGGTTTAAAGTGTTCAGTTATATTCTGTGCATGTGTTCCCGCTTAATGACTATTTTACAATCTAATATTAGTTGAAGGTTTGCATTTGTGTCAATTCTCGTTTATTTTGAAAAATCATCTGTTTATATAAATCTATCTCCTCCGATGCTTCATAAACAGTTAAATTGACATTGGAGTGTCATAAAGTAAGGACACATGCAGAGGTCTGCCTTATTGTTTGAAATGTAAAAATGTGTTGAAGCTCCCTGAAAATGCATTTATTTGTGCTTAGTGTTGTAACCTTTATAACGCAGAAACAAGTCTTTGGATATGAATTAGATTTGAATGAACTATGAATTCCTGCTGTGTTTGAATTGAGTTAGTGACAGTGTGGGTCGGTGTGAGTAATAACACCAGATAAGATGAGGGACATTTCTCTCGGCTGCAATAAGACGAAATGGCAGAAATAAACATGGGGGTGAAGAGGAAGCTGGGGAGCAATCCAATAGAAGTGAGAAACAAAAGGAAGCGAGGCGAGAATAAAGCCACTTATCACAGCAACAATATAAGAACTCCAGCTGGTGCAGCCATATGTCTCAGGAGAAAACATATCCTCCTGTACACGCCACATACTGTCTTTTTCTTTACTCGTTCGTTTTCACAACACAGCACACCCTGCAGCTCTCACCTCAAGGTGATATATCAAGAGTGTTTCATATAAGCAGCGCAGTACATACAGCATGTTCTCATTCTGCTGGTGTGTGATACCCTGTGGCTTTCAGTGCTAGTCTCCTCTTACGATACAGAGAGTACATCCTTACTGTTTTACCTTTGAAATTGTATCAATAAAGCAAGTTCGACTTAAAGGTCCCCTATTATACCGTTCTTCATCACCATATTACAGGTCTCAGATATATACAGACATGTCTCCGATTGGCTGAAACACCAAACGGATCATTGCAGCATCCCATAATCCCCTCTGTTTCAGCCCTGTTTCCAAAGTGCTGATTCTCTGTCTGTTACTTCAGATGAAAATAAGGAGCCCCTCCCCACGCCCCTCTGAGAGACATTTGGTTAAAAAGAACTCAATGGTGCTCTAGGAGGAGATTCAGGTGATAAGGGGGGGGGGGGGGGTTACCTTGGTTGCTGATTGGCTAATGGTTACACAAGACAAAACATCGTTATGACATCATTAAGTGGCCAAAATCTGATCAGGACAAAAAGAGAGAGAATATTTTCTCCTGAAACTTTCAGAATCTCTTTCCACAGAGGGGACACATGTTGATGTAGAAGAGACATGAAGAAGAGGGGACACATGTTGATGTAGAAGAGACATGAAGAAGAGGGGACACATGTTGATGTAGAAGAGACATGAAGAAGAGGGGACACATGTTGAAGTAGAAGAGACATGAAGAAGAGGGGACACATGTTGATGTAGAAGAGACATGAAGAAGAGGGGACACATGTTGATGTAGAAGAGACATGAAGAAGAGGGGACACATGTTGATGTAGAAGAGACATGAGGAAGAGGGGACACATGTTGATGTAGAAGAGACATCAAGAAGAGGGGACACATGTTGATGTAGAAGAGACATGAGGAAGAGGGGACACATGTTGATGTAGAAGAGACATGAGGAAGAGGGGACACATGTTGATGTAGAAGAGACATGAAGAAGAGGGGACACATGTTGATGTAGAAAAGACATGAAGAAGAGAGGACACATGTTGATGTAGAAGAGACATGAAGAAGAGGGGACACATGTTGATGTAGAAGAGACATGAAGAAGAGGGGACACATGTTGATGTAGAAAAGACATGAAGAAGAGAGGACACATGTTGATGTAGAAGAGACATGAAGAAGAGGGGACACATGTTGATGTAGAAGAGACATGAAGAAGAGGGGACACATGTTGATGTAGAAGAGACATGAAGAAGAGGGGACACATGTTGATGTAGAAGAGACATGAGGAAGAGGGGACACATGTTGATGTAGAAGAGACATGAAGAAGAGGGGACACATGTTGATGTAGAAGAGACATGAGGAAGAGGGGACACATGTTGATGTAGAAAAGACATGAAGAAGAGGGGACACATGTTGATGTAGAAGAGACATGAAGAAGAGAGGACACATGTTGATGTAGAAGAGACATGAAGAAGAGAGGACACATGTTGATGTAGAAGAGACATGAAGAAGAGGGGACACATGTTGATGTAGAAGAGACATGGAGAAGAGGGGACACATGTTGATGTAGAAGAGACATGAAGAAGAGGGGACACATGTTGATGTAGAAGAGACATGAACAAGTGGATTTTGCATAATAGGTGACCTTTAATGTTGAAACTTGAATTTTGTAATCCACGCAGATGTTTCATATCCAGAGTCTTTTAGAAACTGGACGATCTGACCCTCCCTACCTTGTTTCCGCCTGACCCTGCATGCTGTGTCTCCAAGTCTAATGACTCTATTAGGATCTCCAAAGACAGGCGGTCCCATGTGAGCGACCGACTAACAAGTCAAAGCCCTCTTACAACAGTGTCTTTATGAATGAGCAAAGTAAACACGGACCCCTTGGAGAGAGTGGCTCACAGACAGGCCTCTGGTGGGCGGCCTGCACCCATGGGCCCTGTTAGGAGCGTGTTCATACTGACATTAGTACAAGAGTTCTGAAAACTGGATTCAACAGGCCGAGGCATGCTGAGGAGAAACAGGCCGAGCTCCGACTATTCTTAGTTTTTCCTTTGCTTCTATATTCTTTATTGTGGGATGATTGTCTGTGGCACTGGTAGTTCTCTCTGAGGCATATAATAAATGTAGTTTTTACAATACAACAATACTTTAATGGTCAGATCAAGTCTGAAATGCGACTTGTATCACAGCAGCTCCATGTGTAACATCAACATGGACAAATGTCAAGACACAATACATGAAAAATAAACATTTGACATAACAGCACAATCACTGAGTAGCATGTCTGTGTTCTTTCTTGTATTGGAGAGAATCGGAAGGGATTGGTGGCAATCTCTAGCTGTGCTGAAAAATGTCAGACTGCCAGGCTGTGGCATGGCACTTGAACACAACTCAGGTTAGGGCTGGAGGTATTTGCCTATGTTCTAATTAGCACAATGTAAAATAAACCCTCGTGCATGTGAATAAAACCAAGGTGTTGATGGCAGTAGAAGTGCAAGTAGAACTTCAGCGAATAGAAGAACTGGGTTTTCCCTTCACAAAAGATCAAGCTAGCTCCAGCTTTGCTGCGGTGCAATGCAATATAATAACAAGCAATGTGATGAATCGGCTAATGAAGCGTGCAAGTGCATCATTTTCCAGATAAGTAACACCCTTCATCTTGGACAAGATCGATACAAATGTCTGTGTTGATGACTAAAAAAAGTACAGCAGGACTAAAACTTTAAAACTAAGTGAAAGCATTTGTATTGTGCTTCTAAAATTAAGAGTGAGACTAACACTTCATCCTATACAGCTGGAAGAATCTGCCTAGTTCAGATGAACACTACACATTGCACCTGTTCACAAACCAATCTTCCAGACAGAGGCAGGGCTCTTTCTCTTTCTGTTGTCGTGGCCAGAAGATTGTTGTTGTCTGTCTTAGTTTCAGCCCTATAACTCCAACTGCTGGACAGTATCAGGGAAGGAAGCTGTCGAGCTAAAGAATAATGTTTTGGAGGTTTTTATAGTTAGCTTTGACAAAGTATTAGGGAGGCGTGTGGCGCAGTGGATAGAGCCTTGCTGTTGGGATCTGTCACAGGTTCAAACCCCACTGCAGTCAGCATGTCGTTGTGTCCCTGAAGACACTTCCCCCCAAATTGCTCCTGTGGGGATGGTGTGGTCTTGTTAGAAGACGGCACAGTACCTCGCAAATACACAGACATATTTGCCATTGCTTGTTGGGCTGACCGTGGCTCGTTGGAATATTTTAACAGACTACCAAACCATTCCATCTACAGCCCAAAAAAAGGTGTGTTTGAATCATTACCTATTTGAACATATTAAATTGAACCAGTGGTTCCCTCCATGTCACCAGTGAGAATCAACTGATACAAAATAAATCCAATAAAAGTAGAGGACAACATTAATTTCTGTATATGATAAATATTAATGTGAGTTGTACAGCAGATAGGAAGTCAATTCCCCGCCATTAGTCTGATATAATTAGTAATAATTATAACCTAGAGAAGTGAGAGACATTACTCACTTGTATTGCAAAGATGCAAAGTGTAGAGAGAGTGGAAAGTGCCAGTGCCTCTCTGTCGGCCTTCCCTGTACGGAGTTCTGCACCTGCTGTGCACAATGTCAAAATGTGTCCCCTAATGTTTCTGAGGAACCTGACATTCAACATTATATTCTAGTATCTATATACTTGACCTCTCACAGAATTATTTGATGAATTGTATACTGTACTTTGAATTAAGGTTCCAGTTTCAATAAAACCTGTACTATTTACACCTATGTTTTAGAGGCTTGCCATTTAGAACTAATGCACTTTATTGTATTGGGTTACTCTTATTCTGACTATTTGGTGATGTTGTTCAGCCACCTGGTATTTCCCGCTCCAAATATGATGACCATCAGAGTGAGCATTCTTAACTTATAGGCTATTATGCCACTTCTCCCCCATTCAGAGTTTGACTGTATCAGAGAAGAGGTAGGCCTATGTCTAAAGACATCTCATTTGCAATAGAACTGTACCAGATATTTCCATACAACTACTGGTTAGTGTTCAATCGCACCCTAGACAATTCAGTAATGGTATATGTTTTAGGGATTACTGTTTTTCTGATGAATGAGAGAAAAGTGATGGAGTCCTATGTTCCTACAGTATTACCAAAAAGTACAATTTCCGTCTAAACTAAAGCTAAGTCTACAGGACTATAATTCAGTATTCATTTAGGTAAATAATTGTCTATTTGGTGATGTAGGACAGCTGCCTGGTTCATACCTCAGCTAATCTGAAGAGGAAAAGAGTGGTCATTCTCAAGTTATGGGCTTTTTTGTCACCTTTCCCATTCGGCCTGGTCTAATGGCTCTTTTTCAGGGATTGGGGTTGTTCTAAAGAACAACCAAAAAACACTTTTTCCCCCAAAATACAATTTGACAACAATCAATTTCATTAATGGGAGTCCCTAAAGATAAGAAAAATCATTGTTTTGTTTTACCTCGGGCAGGGGTATCTCGAAAACTAAAGCCTTCTTTGAGGACTTGCTGCTAGACTATAAAGGGGTCCTATTATGCTTTTGGGTTTTTGTTTTTTTCCTGTAGTGTGTTACATTTAAATGTTCCAAGGAGTTTATGTCCCACACATGCCTTAAACACCTCCATTGGACTCCTTCATTTTATTTTGTAAAATATTTTAAATATGCTGTATGATGTCCTTTTTGTTTTTCTGTTATGTTTATATGTATTCATGTGGAACCTACTTGCAGCAGGTCACCCTTGAAAAAGAGATCAATGATCTCAATGGGATTCACCTGCATAAATAAAGGTTAAAAAAAATAAATGTACATCCCTATGTAACACACTATTGGCTAGCGTTCCAACACATTGTAAGAGATAGGCTTAGGGGCGGGACATCTCTCTTTAAAATCAGATAACTGAAGAAATTGCTCACAACTCTTATTTATACCACAGTTACCTAAAACATGGGGTCACAAAGAATAAACAGGTTCATACTGTATGTAGGTGTCCCAATCCAAAAACCTGTCACATACAGTAGAGGCAAGATACAAATATGGATCTGAAAATGACCCCTTTAATATTCTACCTGCAGAGAAAAGAGAACAAGACCTTCATTCAGCTTCCACGTTATTCCTTTCCTGTTTTTCATTACCTGTTATGAAGGTAGCCCCATTTTTTACTTTCCTTTAACCTCTCTGCTCTTCCTGTTCTCTCCACTCTTTTATTCATTCCTTTATCTTTATTTCATCAGCCCATCATCTCTCCGTCGAAAAACAATTAGAACACCCCTGATATCTCATTAACTATAAATGAAGTGCTAGACGCCGGTTGAAAACATACATCAAAGGAAAACTCTGCGGCCAGTTACCATGGAGATCTCAATGTCTTAAACACCTCTTGCCAAAGTTTGTACACGGAACAGACTTTGGTGTGTGTGTGTGTGTGTGTGTGTGTGTGTGTGTGTGTGTGTGTGTGTGTGTGTGTGTGTGTGTGTGTGTGTGTGTGTGTGTGTGTGTGTGTGTGTGTGTGTGTGTGTGTGTGTGTGTGTGTGTGTGTGTGTGTGTGTGTGTGTGTGTCAGGTGTGTGTGTGAGAGAGACAACTTAATAGAGGCCCATGGGACCCGAGGACACCCACAGTTTGTCAGGAAAGTAATATGAAGATAACGGCCTCCTTCTCTGGAGAAACACCAGAGACCCCACAAAGCATTTAGATTCCAAGTGTCCCAGTGTGCGTGCACACACACACACACACACACACACACACACACACACACACACACACACACACACACACACACACACACACACAAACCTCATCAAGCAGTAGACAAGAAATTGTGAAAGGCATGTTTTAAAAATCAGAAATCATTCAAAGACAGCACTAAATCTTTAAAAGCAATTCTCCTGCATGTTTAATTGATTAGGAAGTATAGGAATGGCATTTCAAGATCCACATATTCAATTTTTTCACCACAGAGAAATATTGATAAGTGGGACCTGAGAGTCATCAGCGCTACAGAGACGAGACTGGAAACCAGAGGAGAGAGGGGACCCGTCTCGCTTTTCTTTCATCTCTCTTGTATTCCAATCTATACCTTCCTCACTAAATGTATCCATCTGCCTGTTCCAGGAAGCGGCGTATCTTCCCTCTGAAGTGACTCTTTGTCCCACCTTTCCCTCCAGTTTCTCCCTCTCCCAGCAGAGCGAGGCAGAGCAGCTGCCATGCTTTAGTTTAGATCCCAAGTTTCTTTCCCTTAGAGAAGAATCAGTATGAAACTGTACTGACTGTGTGTGGGAGTGTGAGAAAGCATGCATGTGTACATAAAGTCATGTGTGGCATGGCAGCAGGGACATTTCTTCGCTGTATGACCTGCTTTTGCACCTGCACTGAACTGAAGACGTTGAAATTGCTTTGGGGGTTTTAGCTGATTCTCATTTTCTTCAAGCGTGATTTCTATTTGTTGCCAGTTGGGTCTTAATTTCAGATTTTGTTCAGTTATTTCCAGCTGATTAATTTGCTGCAGATCTGGAAATGCATCCAAATTCCTAAAGAGAAGTCCAACTGGGCAGGAAACCTGAGAAATTAAATCTTCAATATCTGTCACACACATTTACCTGTGCATTCAACCCATTGTAGTCTTAGAAGTAACTGGGAGCAGTGGGTGGGTCCAAGGCAGTGAACAGGGACCCAAGCCAAGTCCCTACAGACTGAGCTACTGCCTACCACAGAGATCAAAATTAAGGTTTAAACAATTTACCTTTTTGTCTCAACTCCAAACTAGTAGCTAGAGATTTGTCAAATGTTTCTTGTGCAATGAGGGATTTTTAGGGACATCTCTTAAAGGTAGGGTAGGTAATTTTGGAGAAACCAGCTCGAGTGTGCTAGAATTTGAAAATACACAGCCGGAAAAAATCTGCCCTTTCCTTCAGACTTCCTCACAGAGCCCCTCCTCCAACACACACGGACGCGCACATGACCAATGAAGGCAGGAGATAAGTTTGTGCACAGATGGAAGGCTGACAGGCAGGTAGGCCATCCAGTTACTTTAGCCGGCCGGCTAAAATGATTGGTCGTGCTTTTTACAGCGCTACAGCTTCCACAGATGACATTTTTTTATGGATTTATTGTCAAAGCATTTAATATATTCATTGCTATCGGGATGTTAAGAGCATTCCATGGAATATAACAAGTGTTTCTGAAATAAATTACATACCCACCTTTAAGGCTATTGAATTGATCCGTTTTCACACAGCTCCCTCTGGACCTTGTACGATGTGAGGGTCTAAGGACAGAGGGTGTCGTATTGTCATACTGATATACTGTCCAAACTGTGAAGTCCACTGAGACAAATGTAACATTTATGATATATAAATAAACATTGATTGATTGATGTCTCCATGCTTTAATGTTCAAAAAGCTCTTTATTGTCCTCATACTGCCTGTGCTGCAGCACCTCTTTTCACCCTCTGTCTGAAACCAGAGTCCAATCTGCTCTGATTGGTTAGCTGGCCGGCTCTGTTGGGATTGGTCAACCGCTTAGAGATGTCATGTTCCTTAGCCTATCAAGTACAATGTGTTGCAGCGCTAGCCAATAGAAGTGCGCGTGTTACACAGTGATGTCACTATGTTCCGGAAGTAAAAAAAAGATTCCAATGGAAGCGTTTCAGGCAGGGGGGAGTGTGTGGGAGAGGAAAGGAACTCAGGGATTTTAGCCTTTGCAGACCATTTACATGCACACAAACCTATATAACACACAACAGGGCCCCTTTAAGAAAGTGGTACGTTTATTATTTCATTCAGAAGTCTTGTTAAAAATAAACAAGGTTATCAAATGGCTCGATATATAATTATCGGTCTTAACCCTTCATTCATCTTCAACCTCACAGATTCATCATGGGAACATCTTTAACTCTTAAAGCTGCATTCTGTTTGTTATTTAAGTTTTACCTTCAAAGCATCCATTATGTTCTAGCATTCCTCAGTTTGCAAAACAGTGTCCCCAAGAGACAGTACATTGAACACTTTGTTTTTGTTGGTTTATTCGTTCATAGAGTTGACGTTTTTGTAATGCAGCTCTGACCAAATTGTTATTTGAAACTCTTAGAGGCAGGGACTTCAAAGGTCTGACATTAAATTCCCGATCAACTAATTGACGAGCAGTACATTGTTGGCAAAAACAACTACACCACAGATAAGGTTTAAAGTGATTTATTTTGTCCCCTCTGTGTGACTCTGAAATGTCAGTTGTCAGTATGCGCTTGAAAGCACCGACATGGGGAGTTGTTCAAATGCTCCGTTCCTCTTGACAATAACATAACTGACAAAAGCCCCGAAGCTAAGGAACTGCTTGATGTGATGGATGGCCAAACCCACCCACATTTCAAGTTTCTGCAGGTTGATTTTATGCTTTTCTGTCAGGAGCTTATTATCAGAGGCTCCCTGGAAGGCGGGAAATCAATATTTGGAAAAACAATCAGCGGGAAAGTAATGTAGATGGTTTTAAATTTTCTCTCAGTGGTCCAGCATATTATGAAGCTGCAAGTCAATTATTATTTTGGGGGTTTGCCTTTTATTATTCAGGAGAGATGAAGACAGACAGGAAAAATAAGTGACGACATGCAGTGAATGGCTGCAGATCGGATTCAAAACCAGGTTATTGAACTCATCCTTATGTTATACATTATTACTGGGAAGTTCTTAGTCTGGAATTTCAACCATAAGGCTCCTGGATTTCCGTCTCAGAGAGTCCGGAGAACCTCACCAACCATGACCTAAAACATTGAGTCTCCTTCTCCTTACATCAACAGTGTAAAAGCTGTAGTAGTAGTGCATTACGGTAACGTGGTGGCACCATGATATACCTGACGACAATGTTTCCATCGATGGCATACGGACTGTTCGGGCAGACAGGGGTTGCAGCGAGAGCTTCATCATGTCTTCACCATGAGTCTTCTGTCTGTGAACATGTCACTTAGCTGTTTGTATGTCGTAACAAAAAGTGTGTATTGCATTGTTTTTTAACTGGATTTCGCAGCAATGGCAGAGAATTTGATTTGTACTTTTGTACTGGAAAGCCATCAACTCTGATTTGACAGCAATCCCTGCTAGATTTTCCAACGTTCCAGTACTAATTAAGCTCACCACTATTCTATTTGACACCCCCTCTGCAGGTGAGTTCAAATGTGTAATAAAAGGGCAGAGAGCAACACAGAAATTTTTTATTGGAGTTTTCTTTTCATCCCCACAAATAAAATATCCTTATCCAGGTAACCTGAAGGAGTCTTGCTGATTTCAATGTGTATCCTAATGCTTAATTGTGCTTCTTGGTTAAGTCAATTTGGATAAAAGCGTCAGCTAAATGAAATGACAAAATAGTGTGTTTTTAAGCACACATTCAGTTAAGAGTGTTGAATGGCAACAAAGCAAATCCTGCAAAAAAAGAGCCATGTTTGTGTGTTTTAAAATGTTTGAAGAAATCTTACAAGTAAAAAGTGGCCTCGGTGACATTTTGTTATTTTCCTCCATTATCAGGGGCTACCTGATTATCATCCTCTGGCATAACAATTAGCAGAGGCTAATGATACTGCAGTCAGACTTGGTGCCGTACCAAGAGAACACATTTGGACGACTCTGTAATGGGGCAAAGTTTACACCTCTCTCCGCTGAGCAGCTTCATTAACACACCTCTCCATTCATTATAACATTTTGGAGCTGCTGCAGCGCTTAATGTCTGGCAAGTGTAATTCTCAACAGTGGCTTCCTCTAATCCTCCCTCCCATACAGTATGTATGTCTGTTCAGAGGCTGCTGGAGATGTGCAGGTCTCCCGACAGACTCCAACATGGCTGCCAGAGCCGGAGACTGACAGTGTGGCTAATTAGAGCACTTTTAATTTGCTCTACCTTGATCTCTCGTCTTAGCCTCCTTCAATCTGGGAGTGTGTGTGTGCAGGAATGCATGCTGGGTGTGTTTTCAGCAAGTTTCAGTGTCACCTTGTGCAAATTTAGAAAGGTGGGATAGTTTGAGGAAGGCTAAAAGAGAAAATAGTCGTCATTTAGCCTTCCTCACACTTTAACCATCCTCTACTGCTCGTTATTTACTTATTCATTTGTCTTTTTAAGTGTCATTTTATTCATGGTTCTCATTTTGTCCTGTTTTTTTCTTCTGCATATTTCTCCATTTACGCTCTCCTCACATTCTCTTAATGAAAGCAGCAGAGTTTCAGGGTCAACACACTTCAGTACTCGTAGCTAGTTGTTCAGACGGTGTCCTTCTTATGATACTAAATGCTATAAATCTTGTTTTTTAAACTTGAAATGTAGCAGCCTCACTTTGAGATGTTATCTCCTGGATGATTGGCCTCATAAGATATTTAACCCTTAGATGCACGAGTGACTGGACCCTACACTCTTCCATGAGTGGGTCTAAAAGGACCTGTATTAGAATAATATGCGTTTTTATGCCATTTTGGTTGAGAAAAATCACTTGTATAATATTTAGTATTATATTTTGGATCACACTAGAAATATTTGATATTTAAGTTTTCACTATTTTGAATTTTAGAATTTTTTTTACATTTTGAAATAAAAACGAAATTCCATAGAAAATGCATGCGGGTCATTTTTGACCCACTTATGGAAGCTTGGGGTATAATACAAAAACTACAATTTCTTAAAATGTATAGATTTAAAATTAAAAATTTGAATGGCATGATATCCAAAACGTGTTTTTTGAGGAATAGCTGGAATATGAAATGATAACATGTTTTAATTACAAGATACTTCAAGAAAACCACCTCACCCGGTCAAAAAAGACCCACTTATGCATCTAAGGGTTATTAACAGTTAGATACTCAAATAGAAGATAGCCACTGACCTAATAACTCAAAAGTCATGCTGTTCGCCTCTGAGCCTGCCTCGACCTTTCCACAGTGTTCCCCCTCTTACACTGTACATTATTAATGCTGTGTGGCCTATCATGTGTGTGTGTGTGTGTGTGTGTGTGTGTGTGTGTGTGTGTGTGTGTGTGTGTGTGTGTGTGTGTGTGTGTGTGTGTGTGTGTTGCAGTTTGACCCTCCCTCTAGCGGGTTGGTTTTAATATGTAGTAATACAGTTGTGGGAATGCCTCTCATTATGACTCCTAATATCAGGCCGCTTTCTTTGTACAGGCTGACCCACATAGCCCTCGATCTCAGAGAAAGACGGCGAGCCCAAATCCCATTTTTAAAAGGTTATTTCACAAGACAAGCCCCAAGGCTCTGAGAAGAATCAAAACAGTGAAAATGAGCAAAAGAACACGGTCTTTCCGCCCTCTTTTATCTTCCTTAGAGCCTTTTTTCTTAATTCTGTTTCCTGCTTCTGTTTTTCTGTCCTCATATCTCCTCCAGCCTCCGTCCCTGCCGGAGGTGTCACTGTAAATGCCATGGAGAATGAAAGAGCGGAGTTATTGTTCGTGCCTGGGGAGGCCCTTTTTTTGTTCTCAGACAGGCATCAGGGTGGACGGCTATGCAGTGATGGGGGAGACAGGCAGCACATAAAAAGAAAGATATTTTTGGTCACTGCAGCTCCGGCTGTGGCGAGCCTGACAACTACTTACGCTCCAAACTCGTCTGCGGATTGGCCGCCTCCAGCTCGCCCCCCTCCACACTGCTTTGATAAGACCACATCTAGAAAGGGCAGCTCTCAACCATAGCGCTTCAAAACGAGACTTAATGTAGGTTCTCTTGCACCGTGAGCAGCATTAATACCGGGAGTTGTTTGGCTGCCCTTTTCAAACCACTCCCCCCACCAGGTGCTGAAGTGAAGTCTTTCATTCTGCCCGCCCAGGAGTGCTCTTTAATAAAGAGCACTCCTGGGCGGCAGGGGCGGCGCCAGGGGGTAGCTTGGAGTTGCTATAGCAACTCCAACAATTGGCCTAGCAACGGCTTAGCAACCCCATTGTTTTGTTATGAAAATGTATCTATATTTATACACATTCTCGCGAGATCTATCAGGGGTCGTTGTTCGCTCCCATCGCTCTAAACGCTCGAGTTTCACCCATGGTTTCACCGCGGCTGCCAGCTGTGTTTACTCGCATCATTCAAACAAGACGCGCTGGCTCGGGAACTACAACAAAATGAACATATTTTACCGTGATTAAATTGTAATACACGTTTCTAAATGATGCCGAAGTAACAACATAGGCCTACTGATACCGGTAAGTAAAAACCATGAATTAATGCTTGACAAGTCTGCAGATAGACGGCAGGCAAAAACACTTTTAAAATGCTTGTTTTCTGAATGAAGATCGGGTCGACCAGGCTAAGCTAACGTTGTATAGGCCTACTCCGTCCACACTGATTGATTGATTGATTGAAAAGTGTATTAACAGCTTGTATATTGGGTACAGTACAGTACAGCTCAAAACATACAATTGTTAAGGGGATGCAGACCAGAGAAAGACTTTCGTCTTGTTTACTTCAGGGTCCCCCATTTCCAATTCATCATATCATTTAAGACATATAAGACATATTTTACATACAGATGGCTTATTTACAATTTACATACAGGTGGTTTTTTTACATACAGATTGCTTTTTTACAATTTTCATTTTAGATGTTGTTCTAATACATCCTAACCGGACATTTAAGACATACCAAGTATACAGTTAGTAACAGAGTCTAAAATGTGAGTATATACATAGATGGGGGGGAAGCTGTCCATTGTACGACAGGTTGAGATTTGTACCATTACCGGGGCTAGTTTTGCAATGCTCTCCCCCGAAGGTGCTCTTTAAGAGAGGTTTTGAAGGTAAGTATAGTTTTACTTTCCTTTACAGTTGTGGGAAGAACGTTCCACCTTGATGTGGCATAATTGCGAAACGTGTATTCCCCCTTTTTTGTGCCAAATCTGGGTTTCACATGATTTGTGGAGCTCCCTCTGGTGTTAGGGTCATGGTATTCCTTGACCTTTGGGAAGAATTTTGACATGTACATGGGGTACCAGAGATGTAGTGGATCTTGTAGACCAGGCCCATTGCAAGTAGCTGTACTCTGTCGTCTACTCTAAGCCATCCTAGGTTGTCAAAGTGGGCAGAGGTGAGGTGGGTCTGACCAGTTTATTTTGCGATGTTTGAAGTTTTATTTTTAGCGCCTTGGAGGTGCTATGGTACCATGACGTGCAAGCATAGTCATAGTACCCTTGAATGAGTGCTCCTGCCAGAGTTTTCAGGGTGTTTTTGTTTACCAGAGAGGAGATCCGGTATAGGAACACTCACAACAACGGCCCACAGACATAAATAAACCAGCGACTGTATTCGCCATGACACAGACAGTCTGTGGTTTGTACTTGTTTAACTTTTGTCCGGTTTCTGAACAGATATGAGAAGATGTGATCTCTGTGTGCTAACTGTTAACAGCTAACGGCTAACGGCTGATGTTTTCTGGTTGAACGTCAGTGGCAGGCTGAGATCCTCAGCACTGCTGTGTGTGTGTGTGTGTGTGTGTGTGTGTGTGTGTGTGTGTGTGTGTGTGTGTGTGTGTGTGTGTGTGTGTGTGTGTGTGTGTGTGGTCTAGCATTACTATACTTGTGGGGACCTACATCTGTTTACATAGTCACGTGTGGGGACTGGCTTCCCTTATGGGGACAAATTGGAGGTCCCCATAAGGGGAATCATTCATTTTAGGGTGAAGACTTGGTTAGGTTTAGGATTAGGGTAAGGTTAAGGGTAAGGGTTAGGGTTAGGATAAGTCTCCAGGAAATGCATGTAAGTCAATGTAATGTCCCCTGAAGTGATGTATACATGGTGTGTGTGTGTGTGTGTGTGTGTGTGTGTGTGTGTGTGTGTGTGTGTGTGTGTGTGTGTGTGTGTGTGTGTGAGATGATGAGGTTAAATGCCACAGCATGCCAGTTGAAACAGTGAACGATCGCTATTGTGTACTTGTACGCTCAGGGTGTAATGGTATTATACAAAAATATTGTGGGAGCACAGAAACAGTGTTCAAATTCTGCTTTTACAAACTTATTTTGGTTGTGCTTACCTTGCAAAGTAATGTTATAAGTGTCAAAGGAATGTTTTTAATGTAAATATTAAGGATAATATTGTAGCGTGTCCAAGTTAATAGTTATGTCAGTTATCAGATGTGCACAGTTTAGTACATTTGTAAAGTTATTTAGGCAATGTTGTTGGTGGGAGTTAGGGAGAGACCGCCCCTTCCAGGTGTGTGTGTGGAGGGAGTACGAGACGGTAGGAGTTGTGTTCGAGTGTGGGGAAAAGTCATAATGAGTGTTATACTATTGATTGGTTCTGTAAGGCGTGGCTGTGGCCGTCAATACCAGAAAATAAAGAGAACGTTTTCGACATTGAAGGCTCGAGTGATGCTATGATCTTGAATAGCGGTGAACGCTACAATATGAACAGGCTTGTGCTTGGCCCACTGGTATTGTTTGTTTATTTATTTTGAAAATTAACTAGCAACGCCGTGCTGTCATATAGCAACTGCAAAGCTACTGCAGCAAAAAAATCCTGGCGCCGTCCATGCTCTTTAATAAGCCGTGACTAAGCCATGCATCGCTGTAAATATCACGTGTGATTTTAAAAGTTCAACAACAGATTGGGAGTCAAAACGTTTTAAATGAAAATATTGTAATGTCTTGGTATAAGCATACATTTTCCAAGCATCAGTGAGTGCAGTGGTTTCAACCTGGGGGGATGCGTGTAAAAATAACAAGATATATTTGAGACATTGCATCACCTGTACCTGTGGTATAATTAGCTTTATTATTAGTCAATTTGGACACTTCATCGGTTAATTCTTGCTAACAAACCGCTGCTAAGGAGAACAGACCATTGCTAAGGAGAACCCAGGGACTATTTGCAGTCATATCAATCCGCAGAAAGAAGTAAAAATCCCAAGTAAATAAAATAAAAACTGGGCAAGAGAAAGAAAGAGGTTGAAATGGTGTTTTAACAAAGTGCTAGATGTCAGGAAAATCAACAGAAGATGACAGACAGAAAGTAAACACTAACAGGAAGAAGGTTTTGACTCAATGGGTCAATGGAAAAGAAACTCGGAACAGAATTGGACCGTTAAAGTAAACATTGATCAGTTCTGCCTTCATTTTCCGTGACGTTGTTGTTGTTGCCTCTTAGCAAGAGCAATACGATCATTTTAAAATCAACATTGTGAATCAAGTCGTTTCCCGCCGGGCTCCGGTTCACCAAGTCGGTGTTAATGAGCTGCTCGCTGCACATGATCCCGTACTTAGATTTTATTTAGTCTTTTTGTTAAGTGTGCTCCACATGCATTTCTGACAGGGGGTTTGCAGTGGGGTCAGGGGGGTGACAATGAATGCAGTGCCAAATGGTGAGTTCCACCTTTCTATGTAAGAGAAATTATAAAGAGGGATGAAGAATAAATTAAGTTGGGTTTGAACAAAAATGACCAATATGATTTTGTATTGATAATTTTCTAAACATCTGCAAAAAGGAACAACAACTTTAAATGAAAATAATGTTGCTCTCATATTCTTATGAGATAGCTAATGATGATGCACGGGAGGGCTACTCCCCATAAGCTATGCTTCAGCCCTCCCGCTTCTACTAATTTTGTTCATTTGTGTGTATGAATTATACGTTTTTGTTTTTGTATGATTTTAGTAGAATAAATAAAAAATAAAAATAAATATTCAGCAGGTTGTTATTTATCCATTTCAAAGGATTAGCACCCACTTGCTTTGTTTTGTGGCTTACACTAATCATATGTTATAATGTTTAGACACCATTCAACCCTTTTCTTTCTACAGCTACGTGCAGACAGTTCATGAGCAACAATTTGCATTGGATAGGGGGGTGAGAGCGTGAAAACTAACCTGATTATTCTCGAGGGTCGTGACCTGAAAAGATTGAGAGAGTAAGTGCACACAACATGAATCTTGTGACTGCGACGATATCCCCCGTCTGTGTGTGAGAGAGGGAGCGAGAGTTCTGAGGTGTCACACAGTGAGGAAAATGAGGTTTGAGAGAAAGATGATGTAACTGTAGAGACACACTCACCTGCTCTGGGTTAAAATCACACAGGACAGATATGAAATGTTCTGATAATGAAAGTACCCTGTTAGGACCTCCCGTCGTCAAGCCCCTGAGCCACTTGTACCGCAGCAGTTTAAAGATAAGGACTAACAAAGCTTGCTCGTGATGTACTGAAGCTGCCATTTTGCCGTCAGCTCAGGATGGAGGGGATTGTGCTCCTGCTCATGAATTACACCGACGATGAATCTTCAGGGTTATTTCACCTGGATAGAAAAGCCCTGGTCCAGGCTTACTGTACTGCAGGGCTGTCATCACCTATGGGCTCTTTCACTGTGAGGTGAGAGGAGGTGTGAAACATCTCTACAATGAAAAGATATTACAAAGAAAAAAAGTGTAGCTTCTTTCCACTTTTAAATCAGTTAAAGAGTTACCACATCCTCTACGGTTCGAGAACATTTCTTAACTGAACAGACATTTTGATTGACAGTTGGATGAGAAAATTAATATCACTGTTTTTTAACTCTGAAAAGACAGAGACATTAATGTCAGTTTTAAAAATCCGTGTTTAATATTCAGGGGTATTTTTTGGCTGAAACTACTTCATTATAGGTGTATGATCACCTTATAATGTTGTGTTATTGTTACCTTTAAATCTGCTGATCATATGTTCAACACTAAAGAGGGCCTTTCTTGTTTTTATGTTACATGAAGACCATCGTAGTTCTCATATTTGAAAGGGGAGGGGCTGCAATAACCACCATGACCTTTAACTTAGTCCTAAACATTAAGAGTCAGTGTGTGAGTATGCTACCTGTGTTGTAGCCAGACTAAGGCTGTAATATGAGATCCTCCTTGGTGTGTGTTAATGTGTTTGAGAGTGCACATGGCATGAGAGTGCTAGTACATAGCTGTAGCACTACTGTTTCTCGCCATTAGCGCCATTAGCAATAATGAGGCGAAGCCTGCGAGCTAGTTCAGGCAGTCAACTCGAGCACTTATTCTGCATTCATACATAACGCCCCTTGCCACTCTACAACCAACCAAACAGAGTCTCCTTAATATGCCGCTCTATTTAACCTGCCAGATCTCTCTCCATGCATTGCTCGCTGCTGCTTGCTGCCCCACCACCACCCCAGCTTCCACCCCAGCTTCCACCTGTAGGCTCGGGGGTTAGTTATTTGATCATCACTCATCGTGCTATGTATATCTATGGAGTGATGATGCCCGAGCCTAGTCGCCAAACTTAACTATATGCTGCTTCTAATAAACATGTTAAAGGAACACGTGAGTTGTCTGACTGAACTCTTCTTAAAGCACAAGTGTTGTTTTAACCACAGTTGAAGGGGAATAAATCTTATTTTAAGTTGTTTAACGCTTAAAGGTGGGGTAGGTAATTTTGGAGAAACCAGCTCGAGTGCTCTAAAATGATTGGTCGTGCTTTTCACAGCGCTACTTTTTTGTCAAAGCACATAAGATATTCATTGCTATCGGGATGTGTTAACTGTGATGGTTATTCTCGCGTCCAGGAAAGAGAAGCTTAAAAAGGAGACTAAATGGAGTCTCTGAGATGTTTTCAAATTGGTACTTTAATTAATAAAAGGCGCGGTACAGTCACAAACAGGATATTGTCCGACAGAAAAGCAGCTGTCTCTGGCCCTCGCTAGCAGAGAAAAGAGGCCGAACCGCTCAGGTGCTGCTCTTATATAGCTTCTGTAGGCTCCTCCCTGCGGGTCGGCCCTCCACATCTTAATGTCCGTTGTTACGTTAAACAGAGGATTCAGGCTTTGTACATTCAATATATACTTAAACACGACTCTTCTCCTCATATTGTCTTTCATCACTTTTCCTTTAACACATTCTAAACGTTGTAGTTAATATTCTAGAAAATACTTCACGGCTGGTTTGGTTTCTGGTCATTCCGGATGTTGTCACATCTTACCCACGTCTGTAAACAATAACTTTATTCAAAGAAACTATACCTTCATTTAATATTCAGCAATAATAATACTTCTATAGTTGCAGTGTTAAAATCAGTAGGTTTCGGTGTGCATCACTCCATGTCATTTCGCTACTAAATTAACCTCTATAAGAAATGGTAAACTAGCCACATGCTAACCGGAGATGACGGATTTTCAGAATAAAAGCTTAACTGGTTGTGCACAATAATTTTCTGGTTTTTCAGTATAAAACAGCATTTAAACTGAAGGTACATTTAAGGTACTTTATGCCATCAAAACATTGATTTTAATTTCTAACAGTCCCTCCTTACACACCTAAAAGGTGTGTATAATACTGAAATCAATGAGTTCTTCATCTGAACTCTGCATAGTACATAATTCATATCAAAAACATACAATCAAAATGGAATAGTGCGAATATCCTCAACTTTACAAAAATACAAAAATACTTTGACTGTGTTCAAACATAAAAGTTTTCCCTTGTGCATAACTTCTAGTGTTAACATTCAATATGGCTCTTCAAAATAGCAGCAATGGCTTGGTATCAGAACATTTCTTCCTCCCTCCTTTCACAGAAACCGTTCTTATACCACGCTCAGTGTTAAGGCACTTGTTTTTACAAAGTGAAAATAAACTATTCATTTTAGAATTGTAATGATTCGAAAATACATGAAATCTACCATATAGAACAGTGAAAAATAATAAAAATGAAATAAACTATCTTGTACCAGTGTAATGTAATAATAAAACAAAAAATACACTATCTTGGAATAGTATAGAGTAATTAAAAATAAAAATACACTATCTTGGAATAGTATAGAGTAATTAAAAATAAAAATACACTATCTTGGAATAGTATAGAGTTCAGTGAAATGGATTCACTCCATTTTAGCATTTTATTTTGCTCACTTCTTCAGATGATTTCATCATTTAAAGAGTCACATCGGCTGGACATTCATTGAACAACCTCATCTCTGAACATCCATATCGTTTAACATCATTCAAACTAACTCATAATTTTCATCAACATCTGTATTGGGGTGGGCCGTCTTGTTCTACTAGCATTTGTAACTGTCTCCTCATGAGAAATGTACCCTCCCTCCTTTCATACCATTTAAGGTATGAAAGTAATATGTTCTCTAGAAGAGGCCGTCGTGATCAATCGGTATTTTAGGACATGGAATGAGTGCTACATTTAGGCCTCCCCTGGGCGCCCCTATGCTATCCTTTTACCCTGGAGCCTAAACTCCCCCTGGGACTGGTCTCTTAGCCCTACTGGCTTTGGGGTGGTCTGTTCTAATACAGTGATAAAGTCCCTGAAATGGTGTGAAAACCGGTGGAATATCAATAACTCATTATACTAATTTATTTTCATTTCTGGTCTACTTAAATAACTATGCTAACCCCCTTTAACAGTGTGTGGAACCTTGGGTGCTCTAACAAGGACTTTAAAAACAGAAGTCATTTCATTAATGGTTTGTAGTTCAATTCAGGAATTTTCACTCATGGCAGATATGTTTCTCCTTTTAAATAACATCTCTAAATGTCAGGTCATCACTGATTAAATGGAGGAGCATTAGGAGGTGGTGGCACTTGTCTTTTAAAACTCATACTCTGGTGCCGTGCGCTCCCTCTGAAGCTGTAAGTAAGATTTAAAACATCTGCAGGGTGGGTTGAGCAACCCCTTCTCCCTGAACGATATTTATTGTTGAAAATATGCACCATTAAAATGAGTGATCCAAGGCCCCGCATGTATTACTCCCAATTGTACTAGTTTTTTCAAAATTAAAATCTTCAATCGCTCTTTGCCTAGTGTCTTTTTAAAACTCTACATCTTGGACGACAAACAAATGTTGTTTCCACCTTAACAGTTCTCCTGTGGTAATAACCATGCTACAATGGAGAAACCAATACTCTAGATTGGAATACTTTCTTTGGCTTGGTTCCAGCTCTACCTTTAACATTTTCCATTCAAATAAAGATTTGCCTGCTATCTATATTGTAACAAATTAAATCTTCCCCAAATTCTCACATGAATAAGAATCTCTATAAGAATAATTTGTTTATATTATGAAAAGATTGAATAATATGTTCTACCCTCAGTGTGTTTTTAGGATTATTTTCTAATAAGTGTGTTTATGTGTAAACTCACTCACTCCTGTGTTCCTTCTCTCCCCCTCTGGTCGTCAAGCCACGACTCCCTCACGTTCTGCTGGCCCATGCCAACTCCTCTGGTTCTGTCTTCTCCTCCATCCTGTCTTCTCCTCAGTCCATCCGCACTTGGATCTTCCCGCTGTAATTCTTTTCAGTGGCCCAACTGCTTTGCATTTCATCTCCTCCTTTTCAGTCTCTTGGCTGTTGCATGGAGTGGTGTATTCTGCTCTCATGTCCCACACTCTGCTCTTGTGCCAAATCTCGCGGCTCAGTTTGGAACTTCATGTCCTGTTTGAGGGACCGATGAGAGTTTGCCTCTTTGTCAGCATGCTGGTTTGGTTCTGGATGCCTCAGGTGGAGATGGTTCTGGATGCCTCAGGTGGAGATGGTTCTGGATGCCTCAGGTGGTTGTTGGTTCAGCTCGGGTTGTCTGTCTTTAAACCGGAGGAGGAGTCTCCTGTGGTGAGGTCATTTGTCTGAAGATGGGGTCGTAGCAGTCTGACAGGCAGAGAGAGAGAGAGAGAGAGAGAGATCTCGGGAGGCATTACCTATAGCTAATTCGAACACACTGAGGTAAAATATATCCAATCCTTTCCACTCTATTTTCCTAATCTTACTATCTGTCTTAGATGTTAAATGTCATCTAAACCCAATTAATGTCTACTAATGGTTGTGCCATATCCCTAAACATTGTTTCCACCCACTGTAACATGGCTACTCCAAATAACTCTTTCAGGAAACCATTTTCTTCTATAAATTAAAAATACCTACATGTTTCAAGCACCACATATTTCACACACTATAAAAGAACGTCCCCATATTTTCTCCATCATTTTAAATCTCACTGTTATTTAGAACATAAGTAACTTCTGTGACTGGACATATCTGCAATGTCGCCACAATCTGCTGGGGAATTTTGTTCATAGAGTTTGTACGTACAAAGCTGTACTTGTGGGTTAGTAGCCTGTTTCTACTGTAATCATTTTTCAATAATTGTGCTCAGTTCACCGGTTGGTTGTCCATAAACTTAACAGGGGTGTTTCTGGCACAGACTAAAACATGGATCCAGTGTATTTTTAGATTCCCCTAATCTGTAAATTCACCTACATATCCCAATCACTTAAACCCATCTCATCATTTGATACAAGAACTGCATATATGGGGGGTGAATCATCTTGATTGTAATCGCCTCACCTTTGGGACCGAGTATTTCTAACTCCTCCTCTTGTTGCTCAGCTGATCTTTTGGCTCTGGGGATAAGTGAAACTCTCTGAAACACAGCTGGAGTTTTGTTAGTGATGTGGGCATTCTCTATGAGTGGACTAATGGATCCATGTCTTACTTGATATTGTACTCCCCATCTAACCAGAAAGGTGCCAAGTGTAATGAGCACAATCAACAATGCTATTCTGACTCTTATCCCTAGGGGACTCCACAATAGCTTTGGCTTTGTTCTTGACATCATCTCTATTTTCTCCCTTGGTGTCAGTTACAGAATTTAAATAATGAGTACTATAATAACGTATACCAAAATTGGACTCTTTTTCAGATGTAAAACAAAAATAGGTTTTCACTTTAGTGTACTATCTATAAAAATCTATAGACAATTCGTCTTTTGAGCTGTTTCTATCTTTATCTTATTTCTATTTATTGTTTTGTTCCAGCTCTGCCAAATCAGTCCTAACTCCCAATAATGTTCTGGAAGTTGCCAGTGAAGGGTGACAATGTGTGAGGTGGTGTCAATTTGCTCCTTTTTCTTTACCTTTAAACCGGAGCGCGTGTGAAGTTCGTTACAACTTCTCACTGTTCCGTCCACCGGGGATCAGCTCACTGTCTTTTGTGAACTTTCACCCTCACCCAATCACCTGGCCGAACAGGAGTCTCTTCTGGTGTCTCGTCTTGTATCTCTGTAGCTTTCTTAGCCTGTGTAGACAAAACTTGGATAATATTACTCAGAGTTCTGACATATTCATCACTTCTATTCGTCTAATATCCAAAACTGGACCACTCCCTCCTTGGAGGAGGCCCAAGCTTTGGCATACCTTTTGTCGTTATGAGACCTATTATTAACTACATTTTATTATTCATTAACTACAACGTCACTGAAATCAACATATCTGTATAATCATGACACTCCCTCCTTTGAGCAGAACATGCTCAATTAATATTGCAATGATTACCCTATTCGGAACAGGACATGTAAAACCCATAACGTTGCATTAAATAAATATAACTTCTCCGTGTACCCATAAGGCGTACAAAATATCGTATGATGTGTGGCTTTCTGATGGTATAAAAACATATTCACTCAAATCTGCCATTAGCACAAAAATGGTTTACATGTTGCAATAATGGCTTTTGTCCTGGTATTATGCATCATTGTTGCTGCGAAAAACAATACCCCTGGTGTCGCTAATGCGTCTCAATAATTCTAGGATTAGAGGATTGTTTGATACTGCTGAACAAAGATATGATAAAATAATATTTATCTAAACTAGAGGGAAACATACGAACCATTCTCACAGAGGGTGACATGCATGAAGGGCTGGTGCCCCTCACTCAAAATGAGATAGTGCCTTACGCACTACACTATAAATCAGTAAAATTACTCAAGAATAAATAAATAAAAACTGATTCTTTAAACTGTTGTTAAAACCCTACAACTTCTTCATCCAAGCTCTCAATCAGTGTTATGTTATTTAATCTGCAGCTCATTGCCTTAAAACAGATACTTCAGACCGATTATAAAATTGTGTTTGAGAAAAATGTAATCTGACTCCATAAATCACATAATTGTTTGACTAAAAAACTACACTTCCACTAACAATAAATGAAGTTCCCCTTTAAACACAGCCCCGGTCTTCTGACGGGGTCTATCTATGTACTGGCTGGAAAATGTTGTGCCAGTCTCTGTCGCTCTGTCACTGTTCTCCCGCTAACAGTCACTCTCTAGTTCTGCTGGGTTCTTGTTGACTTCTTCACTGGTTTGAGACAAGCGACCCTATCGGACACCTCCCTTTGTAGCCAGACTTCACCACAGCAGAAGCGAGTTTCTGTTTTTAGGTCTCAACAGCTCCACGTCAGGTGTATCGCCGCCCCTTGAACTGCAGTCGGTGTAAACAGGAGGATTTGGTATGGATCCTCCGTCTTGGGCGAGTACTAGGTTTCCGTCTTCATATTTTTGGGTGGAAACCCCATCGTCTTGACCTCACTAGCTGTGTGGACACAATAGTTTTCTGTGTGGGGGAACAACATCACTCGTAATCTCTTTCCTTCTCATAATTACAAAAATAGTCTGCTAAATGTTCTATTCTGTGGATGCTTTATGTGTAAATGCAAATGCTACTCTCGATTCTGTTTTTACATTAAACATTAAACCTCTCCCTTCTGTGGTGACATATATGGCTCAATGTAGCTGGATTTCAAAATACCCTTGTGCTGAAGATGCATCACCTGGTGGTCTGGCCCTCTGAGCTTCCTCATTGTTGTGGTTGATACCAGGGTGTCAGTGGCATTTGGGTCATGTTTGGCAATGCTGTTCGTCTTTGACATCCCTGAGACCCCCTGCTTCTGTCGTAGTCATGGAAACCTCCCCCAGGGTAACTACATGGAGGGCCATTGTTTGGTGCATGTTGCCTTAGTAGTTGCGGGCAATCTCTGGTCCAATGGCCCATTTGGTTGCAATGGTAACATCCCTCAAACCGTAAACGTCTTCTGCCTGTGCCTCCTTGGAAACCTCCTGGTTGTTGGTTCTGCTTCTGATTCTCTGGCACTATCTGAGATTTAACTGTTTGAGGTGTCTGCTCTGCATTCTCTGGTTCTTCCTGAGCTTGAATTGTTGGAGGTGTCTGCCCTGCCTTCTCTGGAAGTTTCCCCTCCCTTCTCCTTGTCTTGTTCCTACAAGCTACGGTGTCTTGTTTTTTCTGCTATGTCTTCCCTCACTGGCAGGTCTGCTACTCGGACCACATTTATGCTGTGTGCCAATAGGCTGGCATATTCCAGATGGAGTATCAGACTTGTAACTCTTATAAATCTTTCTTCATCTTCACTCCAGATAGTTCTTTTAATTGGAAAGGTTAAAGCATCTGATCAGATTATTACCCTTTCCTTGATATCTGCGGTTGAGCCTGGCTCTGCGTCTAGTCTCAATTTAGTTTCTTTTGGTGACATGTTCTCTAACTATTCGAATGAATATTATTAAGTTATCAAAGATTGAAACACTAATCCTCCGACTAGCACCTTCGTTCCTGATAAATAATATCCTATGTCATCCGAACTTAACTTTAAATCTGGGTAGGTTTTTTTTTTTTTTTTTTTAGAATATATATATTATTTTTTTTTATGATTTAAGTTTTTTTTTTTTTTTTTTGTAAAATATTAATAAATTAAAAGATAACATTTTTTTGAAATTTTAAAATAAAAATTGTACAGTGTATCGTTTTTGACTTTGAGATAAGAAAATCGAAGTCTTGTGAAAATCTAAATCTACTGTGTACAGTGCATACTGAAATGTATGGAACTATGTAAATGTCATAATTTGTGTTAGATTTAATCAATTGGTGTTTGAATATTCTACAGTCTAGTTTGAAAGTCTATGATGTAAAGTTTCTCATATGTTAATTAGAAACCACTTTGTAATTCTGTCCCGGCGAATGTGTTCATCAATAACACTCAAAATTAAGCTTCAAAATGTTATAATATCTTTGTAATAATTCTGTATTACCAGCAGAGTGCGCTGTTGTAATTTCCAGCTTAATCCACTAGGGATAGCTGTTGCAAAACTGACCTCTTTTTAACAAGAAGAAGCTTATTTCCTTAAAAATGGGAAGAAAATGTGAATATGGTTAAACAACACAGCACATAACCGCCAAAACACACTTGCAAACAAGAATATCTCAAATAAACCGCCAATACACACTTGCAAACAAGAATATCTCAAATAAACCGCCAATACACACTTGCAAACAAGAATATCTCAAATAAACCGCCAATACGCACTTGCAAACAACAATATTTTCAAAACCAGACTCCTACAAATACCAAACTTCCCACGGTAAGATAACCTGTCTATTTTATAGTTCCAACTTCTGCCAATAAATATGATTTGTCCTTCTCAATATGGAGTGCCTAGCCTCATGTGAGTGGGACTGTGTGTCAAAACAAACAGAGTACTTTCAATTAGCATTTCACGAAATGGCGACTGCCGTGTGGCTTATTTTCAGCATGAGGACAAGACAAGATGGCAACTGATTTTCCAACCTTTGACCTGAAGAACAAAGGGATTTGAAAACACCTCGTGGCTCTCAGAGGGGAGTTTAAATAATGGCGGGGTGTAATCTTGTCAAGAAAATTGAACACAAAACAACACTGCAGTTTAAAATAACATTTCTATCTAGTTTACTATGAAAAAAATGGGCTTTATCTTATTGATATCATCACTTAAAGTTAGGAACCCTTACGCATAAGCTATAAACCTATCTACGTATTATTTGACTTTATAGTCCACTATTGGTCAACTGCTGCCATTTCGACACGCTAGGTGGGAGTATTATGGTAACTTATCAGCGACTATTAAATGACCGTCGTCAATTTAACGTAATGCTGTTGTAACTCCACATCTCGTATTCCACCCGCAATATCTTGGTTGAAACTAGAACAGTTATGACCACTGATAAAGCTTACACCTTAATCAAGCCTTTCCTCAAAAGGACTTTTTTAAAACAGTTCTCAACTGTTTTCGACTAGCACTGTCTTCAGTTACTCAACCCTAAGTTGATTCGCTATGCCTTGTTTGTTTTCAATTACTTGATCCTTAATCAATTCGCTATGTCCCATAGATCTTAACAATAATCGTTAAATGGACTTATATATCCTTACGTCATAGGCTAATTTAACTACTGACGTAACAAGGGACACCTACATGAAAACACAACAAGACACCTACCCAAAGTACAATGGCCTCACACATTTATATTTTAAAATACTACACACACAAATTAATAGCATGCAGGGTTAGATATAAGAAAAAAAGAAATTGGAACTCACCCTGATTGTGAAAATGCAACGCCATGTGTTATGGAATTCTTATTGTTATAAATTTGGTTGTTTTAACATTAAATACACAGCTATTTTCAGGATCCGCTGGCCTCCGTCCAACACAAACCTATTTTGTACTGCATAAACTATGAAGAATTTGATTTAACAGGTTTCCTCTTACCAAGTATTCGAGCTCGTTGTGTCGAACGGAAGCCGCGTCTCCGGAAAACAGCTGGTTGTGTAGTCTCTTCGGTCCAACGAGAATCACGTCGCGGAGCACCAATTGTTAACTGTGATGGTTATTCTCGCGTCCAGGAAAGAGAAGCTTAAAAAGGAGACTAAATGGAGTCTCTGAGATGTTTTCAAATTGGTACTTTAATTAATAAAAAGGCGTGGTACAGTCACAAACAGGATATTGTCCGACAGAAAAGCAGCTGTCTCTGGCCCTCGCTAGCAGAGAAAAGAGGCCGAACCGCCCAGGTGCTGCTCTTATATAGCTTCTGTAGGCTCCTCCCTGCGGGTCGGCCCTCCACATCTTAATGTCCGTTGTTACGTTAAACAGAGGATTCAGGCTTTGTACATTCAATATATACTTAAACACGACTCTTCTCCTCATATTGTCTTTCATCACTTTTCCTTTAACACATTCTAAACGTTGTAGTTAATATTCTAGAAAATACTTCACGGCTGGTTTGGTTTCTGGTCATTCCGGATGTTGTCACATCTTACCCACGTCTGTAAACAATAACTTTATTCAAAGAAACTATACCTTCATTTAATATTCAGCAATAATAATACTTCTATAGTTGCAGTGTTAAAATCAGTAGGTTTCGGTGTGCATCACTCCATGTCATTTCGCTACTAAATTAACCTCTATAAGAAATGGTAAACTAGCCACATGCTAACCGGAGATGACGGATTTTCAGAATAAAAGCTTAACTGGTTGTGCACAATAATTTTCTGGTTTTTCAGTATAAAACAGCATTTAAACTGAAGGTACATTTAAGGTACTTTATGCCATCAAAACATTGATTTTAATTTCTAACAGATGTTAAGAGCATTCCATGGAATATAACAAAAAGTGTATCTCGAGCCGGTTTCTCAAACTTACCTACGCCACCTTTAATGCCCACATTAGTTGTGAGAGGCATGGATGACTTGAACTTTTAAATCCAAGCAGAAACAGACAGTCCCCTTATGTTTTAAGATAAAGTGCATCAGATTTATTGCTAAATTTGAGTTAGTATGTGTATGTTATATAATTTTATATGACGTAATTGTGCATTACATTATTTCAAATATGGATTTTATCAGGCTATGACTCAATTGAAGGAACATACATTCTCATATTGACTTATTGCCCAGCATTACTCCATAAACCAAAATGTCAGACTTGAAAAAGCTCCATCAAAATCCGTGAGACGTCATAAATGTATTTTCACAGGCTGAAGTGGGGCTCCTCATGTGATCAACTCATCTTGCTGTATAGAATCAGTGGAGGACACTTACTCTTGAATAGGTATGACAAAACCATCCTTATTGTGTCAAACTGTCTGCAGTTGATAGCATAAGCAGTTGATAAGCAGTTGTGTTTTTGTGGGATTTATTTTTGATTTCTGTCCTTCTTTTTGTAACCATGGTATCAGACAGTATTATAATATGTGCTGGAAAAGTAAAAAAGTAAAGCCCTGTGTTGCTTTGCTGATAGTTCCCAGAGAATTGCACTTACCTGCGTCATGCACTCTAAAACTTCTCATTAAAAGCCTCAGAATGAAATTGGATGCTGTGTGGAAAATGGCTGTGTGAAGCGAAAATAGCAAGTTAATGTCTGACTTTGTAAGTAAAGGTAGCCCAGATTTTAGATGGGGAGGTTTTAGCTGCTGACAGTTCAAACTCTAACTATGTCAAATGTTGTGTTGGCTATACAACAAGAAGTATGTAACATCACCGTAGGTTTATCGACCGACACTGTGTCGTTTTTTTGCTCACAAAGAGAGCTTGTCTCCAATTTTAAAGTTATTTTAAAAGCTGTATTTTATGGGAATCATAAAACACAAATTCCAGAGTATGTTCACTCCTTATTAGATGAATCACTTGGTCCATTCATCTGCTGCTGTCAAATTAATATTCAGCAAAGAAAGCATCGTAATTCATCTCACCAAGGACACGGTCCAAAAGAGCCTTTCATCCACAGTGCCAATACAACATGACATTGCTTTATTTTTTTCCTGTTTTTGAAATCTCCCTCAAAGCAGTATTTTGACTGAGGGTATCTTGGGTTTGTCAGTTTCCATGTTTATCCAAGTTTTCCTGCAGCACTTTTGGCAGATATTTGCGTTAACTCAGATTACGTTTGGACTCAGACATAAAGTGTGTCAATTAGCAAAAATCTGCTTTAAAAAAAAAAGAAGATTTGACTGTTTGCAACCAAAGCTAACTACATATCATTGCATGCCAATATAAAAGTACCTTTCCTCTTTGCCTCTAATGCTGTAGAACGAACCATAGCCTACAGAGAAAGTTTTAGGTTAATCTCCCCAGGATTTAAGATATTTAAGACAGAGATATGTTGAATATTTTTGCGGTGCTAGCATGGGTCTGTGAATGGCAACCTTAGTGAAATATCTCAACATCTACTGGGTTGATTGGTACACATGTTTGTACAGACATTCATGATGTATCCTTATGTATCCCCATGGCTTTTTACTCGAGTGCTCTTCCAGATGAACAAATTGCTAATAACTTTGGTGTTCCCTTTATTGGATTTCTTGTGACATAGCCTATGGTGACAATTTCAATTCGCTAGTGCTTTGCTTTATCACCAAATACCTGAAAAACTAATGAATTTCCCATCAGCCTCAGCTGTACATGCACAGGTTTAGCTAAACATGTAGCCTCATGCTACATTCAGTCAAATTGAGCACAGGTTTAGCTTAACATGTAGCTTCATGCTAGATTCCAACACGATTTCGCCATTTTCTTCGTGTCACACAAAACAATTTTAGAAGCAATGTATTTCTATTGGTAGTATGTTTCGTGCCTGCACCAAATAATAACACATTAGAAGGAAAAAAGATGACAAAAAATACAGATTTCAGTATTCTGAGGCTCTGAGCCATTTCTTTTCCTCGCGGACGGCAAAAAAACACCGACATTATGCCATTTAAAAGAAAAGGGATAGGGTTAGGGTAAGATATTGAGTAAGAAAGTGTTTTTATGAACCACACAGCTTCTGGTATTACAACACCCGACCGGACAAAAAGACGTGGTGCAGGCACGAAACATACTACCAATAGAAATACATTGCTTTTAAAATCGTTCTGTGTGACACGAAAAAAATGCGAAAATCGTGTTGGTGAACACGAATCAATAGATTAAATTAATTTCGTGACTATAACACGAAATGCCGTGAGACTGGGTTGTAGATTCAGTGAAATGGACTCCAGGATACTCTGCAATAGAGAGTATCCTGACTGGCTGCATCACGGCCTGGTACGGCAGCTGCACCGCCCTCAATCGTAAGGCTTTACAGAGGGTGGTGAAAACTGCACAGAACATCACCAGGACGGAGCTGCCATCCATGGAGGACCTATACTCCCAGCAGCTCAGGAAGAAATCCCTCCAGATTATAAAAGACCCCCATCACCCCAGCCACAAACTGTTCAGTCTGCTGCCGTCTGGCAGGCGCTACCGCAGCATCCGGTCAAAAACCACCAGATTCAGAGACAGTTTCATCCCACTGGCTGTTAAACACCTGAACTGTTGAAACAACACATCCATAACATTCATCTGCTACTTAGTCATTATTTATCTAATATATCATTCCAATAGCTTACATATAGACTCTTATTTCACTATTTCACTTTTTTAAAACTATTTTTCTTTTTGTATTACTTTTTAATATTTACTTGCACTATATCTTTCTGTTTTTCTGTATTGTTGTGTTGCACTGTTGGAGAAGCCTGTGACCTAAGATTTTCATCGACATACTCTGTCGCTATGTTCGTATGACAAATAAAGAACCTTGAACCTTGAGGTTTAGCTTAACATGTAGCTTCATGCTAGATTCAGTCAAATTCAACACAAGTTTACCTAAATCACTCCTAACCAGGTTTCTATAAGCAACCCAACACAGGTGTGTCAGACAGTTTCCTAGCATGCACTGGGGCAATTAAATGATCATCATAATTCTATCTGTGTAGCTACACTGTCACTAGTAATATTGAGATCTGGATTGAGTTTGTATTAACATTCTATAATTATTGAGATGCTCACCCTCGACAGTGAGTTGATGACTCTATGCAACAGTGATGATTCATTTAGTTCCCCAACTGCGGGGGAATGGCAATAGACATATGATAATTTTGTTCTATGATTTATACAGTGCCAAACTCCTTGCAGGCACTGCATGCATTAACAACTAGCTGTTGTGTTTGTCAGATAATCAGTGACTGTTTCTGATGCCAATAATGAACTGAGGAAAAAGTAACAGCTTTAATTGTAATTACACAATTATAAGTTTCACACTTGGTTATAGTGTTGCCTTTAAAAGAACATACATGATAAAAGATTAGACATTTTAGAAATTAACAATAAATGATTTAAGCAGTAGAAATCTGTCTGTACACTGAACTTCATAAACGTAAACCTCAGATAAACCATGTCTACAGATACAGTTACTTTGACAGTGTATGTGTTTTCTACAGGACACAGCTACCAGGTTCTGACTAAACCACAAGTGCAGTTTACACATCTTCTAAGGACACCGCAACCATAGTTTATGATTGTGTCCTAACCCTAACCCAAATTAAACCTTTAACCACAACTAGCCTAATGACTGAGAAACAGCCCCAACATGTTCTGGATTACTCGATTATTGTCCGGCAATTTTTCATTCCTAAACAAGCATCCCTATTACTCCATAATACCTTTACTTTGGAATTATAGGGACAATCAACACTTTTGGCACTTATTTTTCTCAAAACGTTAGACAGTGTGTGTGGATTGTTCTCATTAACTGGGACAATGCCATGGAAAGAGATTAAAATGACAACAATTGGGTTCTCCCCGCGTTGTGTTGGGTGTGTAAGCAAAAATCTCTATCTTAAAACCTTAATAAGTTCCACCAAAACTGTCCGTACCACCGGAAACCTGGTTGAGTTTGGGTGAACTGACCATTTAAGCATGTTCCAAACCAAAGTAACCAATCAGAAAATGTTGAAATGTGAAAGTCCTGAGTGTGTTTAAAATGTCTGGCATATGTATGATTTCTCCAGGAAAGGAGACAGTGAAAGAAAGGCTATTTTATTGTGCTCATTTTAATTTTTTGACAAGAAAAGAAAGAAAGAAAGCCTCTGAGAGATCCTATGGCGGAGCGTTCTCTCTCTCACTCGCTCCTGAGTCATTCACTAGAAGTATGTAACACAAGCCTCCACGGGGGACGTCCTTGCATCATGCTCCATTGTCATTTCTGTCTGTTGTCAGTAGGACCTCTATTTATTTCCACTTTCTAGGCATTGTTGTTTAAAAACACAGTTTCTCTTCATCACGGTTCAAAGAATAGCATCGCTGATCAGGGTCAGGTTGGGCCGTCGCCTCGACTGTCAGCTTGTTGTCGTTGTTGTCTGCTACCCTCTGACACATGATCAAATCAGGCCATTATTGTTCATAAACAGAACAGAAAAAAACAGTACTTTAATACATCGCTACATTGATATTACTGTTACTCAAAGAATGCTCAAGTGAGGCTTAAGAATCAAGCAATTATAAAATTGCAGACATGAAAGTATAAGATAAGAAACCAGGACATTTTTTTTCGATTTTCAAAGCAATGCTTTCAAAGATTAAAGAAAATCGAATGTTTTAAGGCTGTTGTTAAGTTAAAGCCACAATCTGGGACGCGTCGTAATGCGAAAAGAAACACAGCTCATCCGTTTCCTCTTGGATGGGAGCTGGAGTGTTTGCCTCATAGGACTGTAGCTGCTGCAGTATGGGAGAGAAAAACACTAATGAATGTGCTTTTGCAGTGCTACAAACAGCTGTGGTTATTTCACTTTCCCACGATTATGGCTTTAACTGGGCTTAATGACTTGAGCATTCTGAACTCATTATAGCAGAGAAAAGAGATTTTATACAGTGTTTCCATTCACCCACACACTTTTCATTGTTTGCCAGCTCTGTTGTTTCCATTGTGTAGTTTCCAGTGTTTCAAAGTTGGAGTCAATTCTGTTTCAATCCAGAAAGCGTTGTGGATGAGATTCAGTCAGTATAAACATTTGTAATTACAAATTATTTGTCAATAATTTGAATCCTACAAGCTTGTTATATTCAAAATCCACTGAATTGAAATGTTGTTGACTCCATCCTTGGTTTTACAGTCCTCTAAAATGAGTTTCTGAATCACAGTTCTGTATAGAAAAAACATCGGTATTTTTGTTATCACATTTTTCTCCTCTTTTCAGCCTCCAGTATTTAGATCCTGCAGATATTGCAGCTATACATGTAGTCTCATATCAACACGCTAGTGATGCTTATCACATATAACTACAACACCTCTAATATCAGGAACTTTTTCCCATTGAAAACCTTTGATAAGGCAAAACCCCATTGCTATTACCTCAATAGTCGTCTGCATGGGTTATTTTGGGCTTCTTTTAGACATTTGGTCCAATTGGTGGCAGAAACTGGAAAGTTGTCCATGATAATCTGCCCTGAGTGGCCATATTTAGACGTTTGGAAAGCCAAATGTTCCCTATTTATGTCCAATTCTGAAATACAAGTGGCCACCTGAAGAAAGTTGTCTAACAGACAGATGAGGACACTGTTTGAAATACAGCTCTGACATTAGAAACAGAAAACCCAGCTGCTAAACAGTATTAATTTCTCTAAGAATACATTCATCTGTGTATGGTTGTGGTTGTGTATGCATGTGCTAGAGTTGTCACTGTAAGGGCAATGGTGGGTAAATAGCTGGGGCCGGGTCAGGGGCCGTAAGGGTCAATTTACTACCACAGTACTTTGGTCTTAGATGATTGGAGGATAGAAGGGGAGCAGTGAGCCAATGGATCGCTTTGTGCAAATTGTTATTGTTCTCGCAAACTGATGTGTGTCGATGAGACGAAGAAGAGGTCTGTCAAGAGTAGTATTCAAAATCATTTCGAATACTTCTTTGTGATTTACCAAGTTGGCACAATGGCACCACAGTGGAACCAGAGGAATCAACAAATAAAAGTAAAAAACCTGGGAGAGTGGGAGGAGGGGAAATTGATGGTTGATAAAACACAGTGGAGCTACAGTGTAACAGGAAGGAAGCTGAGAGTTTTAGGTCTTTTCCTCAAGAGTCGTTTTCTGATTTTGAACAGTGCAGATATGTTTCCCCTGTGGGAATTAAAGACATTCATTTGAAGATTAGAATTTTTTTTTGTTCGATTTCAAAATCCAAAACGTACCGTTGTAAGGGAGCAGGTAGGTAACTAACTTGGGATTCAGATTTCTGAAAAGTCTCAAAGATTTCAAAACCATGTTGTACAAACAAAACAGTCACCTCTGTTGCAAATATAGATCTTCTCTCTCTCATCTGTACAGCGCTCCCTCTTCAGGGGGGTGAGGAGCGGGGGTAGCGGGGGGTTCACCAAGAGAAAAAGACGGGCTTGTGTTTGGCTCAGCAGAGAGCACATTCCTCTTGGTAGAAAAAGGAGTCAAATGTCTCGTCCATCAAACTGTTTGTCTCTGTTGGTGCACTTCTCAGCGGAGAGGTTCAAAACAGTCAAAACACAGTCACACGACAGAGCCATGCCATATTCAAATAATATAATCATTAATGATGAGGAGCATAGGAATAATAAGAAGACCAGTAATGTAATAAGAATAATTAATAGTAATAACATATCATTCTAGGTTTTTTTAAATTCTGTATATAAAAACAGTGGCGAGGAGAAGTTGGTACACAGTAGGGCTCTACTATCCCCCTTTTGTTTGATTTGGCACATTATACTCTCTCTCTCTCTGGCGAGAGCTACCTACTCATTCTCGGCACAGTTGAATATTACTGTTGCCTGGCGACCCATCCAGAAATTGTCATTTAGATGTTTTAAAATCCCTCAAATCACAGCAACTCTTTCAAAATGTATTTTTTCGAAGCAGCATCGCAGGGCGCAATGCCAAAAACAACCTCCCTGGGTAAAAGCAAAATCAATCCACGGCGGTAATAAGAATTGGTGAGGTTAATCTGCTGTGGTCGGGTTTTAATCAATATCGGTCTCAAGGCAGATTAAAAGCGTAGCCGTGTTCAGGATGGGTTGCCCGGCAGCATTTAAGGTTTCTGCTCTTATGTTGATAATTTTTTTCTTCATTCAAAACTTAGTACAAATAGCTACATCAGTCTGAGCTATAATGTGTGTTACATTACAAAAAGTAACCCAGTCTCTCTATAAGTTATGATTTTCAATATAATATATTAGTTTGGTCCTCCTTCATGTTCCTCAGAAGCAAAGGCTTGGTTTGTGTAAAGTGTGTGTGTATATAAGTGTACGCCTAGATCCTGTAAGCTGTGTGTGTTTGTGTGTATTTACAGGTAATTTGTATCTGTATCAATATGTTATGGGTGCAGTGTTGTTATTCTCCATCCTCCAAGTGTTAGGCATCTCCATATCAGGTCTTCTGCTGGGCGGACACACCCTTCCAGTAGTCCAGAATGTCGTGAAGATCCTCATCCTTGGCGAACTGAACTTTCCGCCTCAGCGCGTGTCCTGCTGCCACGTATCCCTCGTCCTCCATGGACGCCTGCCGGTGCCTCTTGCGGTGCAGCTTGAACCTCTCCCAAAGCCCCAGGGTGGGGGTGCACAGGAGCCCTTCGTCCTCCTCGTCTTCGTCGGGGCTGGAGCAGTAGCTGAGGTTGTGGTACTGGGGCGAGAGCGGGTAGTGTGGCGAGAGTTGGGAGTAGGCCAGCTCCCGTTGCTTGGCCTGCCTGCTGAGGGTGATGGGGTCTAACATGGAGGGCTTGCGGCCCCCGGGGTGGTGGTGGAGCTCCTGCAGGATCTGAGGGTGGTGCTGCAGGTCCTGGAGGTGCTGCTGGGAGCCGGGGTAGGAGTGACGGTGTTCGTTGTACTGGCGGATCCTCTGGGCTTCAGCTCGTAAGATGGCCGCTGCTGGGTTGACCGCACGAATGGCCTCTCCTCCCCCTCTTTCCCCTCTTTCCCCTCTTTCCCCTCTTTCTCCTCTTTCCCCCCTCTCTCCCCGTTCCCCGGGCGAGGTCCTCTCGATGTAGCGGGTCTCTGACGAGTGATATCCTCCCTCTGAGCGGAACGAGCGAGGGCTCCGGGCAGAACCGGGAGAAGAGGAGGTGCTGGGCCTTTTGGAGGTCGGAGGTGCCTCCATGCTGTGGTGTCGCTGCAGAGAATGATGATAGCTTCTCCCCCTCTCCTCTCTCCCTCCTCTGCCTCCCTTATACACCGGGGAGAGGAACTCGTTTCCTCTTTCTCTCTCTCCTTGCTCAGAGAGGAGCACCAGCTGAGGCTCTGCGGTAGAAACAGCCCCTCCGCCTGCGTTTGAAGGGGATTTCATGCCCTGTTGAAAGGAGGTAGACTCAGATTTGAGAGCATCTATACAGTTGTTGATGATCTGGTTGACTTTATCAACTTCTTTAGCGATGGTTGAGATCTCTGCTACTGAGCCCTGGGGATTTTCCTGTGGTGACATCTCCCTTTCTCGCTCTCGTTCCCTCTCCCTCTCCCTCTCCATCCCGGATCCTCTCACCTCCATGTAGTTCAGTTTAGCAGGCTTGTGCACCGGTGTTTCTATCACCTCCTGCAGCTTGTACGGATCAATCTCAGCGCCCTGAGGAAGGTAGGGCATTCTGGACAGACTTTCCCCAGCTCCCAGCTTTTGGGAAACAGATCCTCCATTTCCTCCCTCTATATCCCCTTCTCCACCGTACTTTAGCTCGATCAGAGTCCTTTGGATCCTGTTCATCTTCCTCTCCTTCGCCTGCATGATCCTCTTCTTCCTCAAGCAGTGAACAATAAAACCCAGGAAGATTAACATGCCAAACAAGCAGCCCAGGATAGTCATGATGTAGTGGGTGGCTGACGACTGATTGGCTCTCCTCTCAGGCCCGGCCCGGCGTCCAGTGGAGATGGTCAGACAGGTGTGGTTGAATCGAAGGGAGTTTCGTATCGAAGCCACACAGTACCTGTAGTCGGTGTTGGGTTTTAAGTTCTTGAGCTCAATATCTTCCCTTTGACTTTTCAGATTCTGGATATCTGTGAAGAAGCTGTTGTTATAAAGAACCAGGATGTACATTTTCTTGTACGGATGAGGAATCTGAACCGTGATCACGGCGGTCGAATGTTGCACCTGCATCAGCGTCATGATGGGATTGGTGTCGGTGTAAAGAGGGCCCAAGCTGATGGGCTCCTCATCAGGAGGGGTCCCGGAAGCACAATCGTCCAATCCACAGGGAGAGGCAAAATCTGGTAAAGGGGTGGTGGAATCTGCCGCACCAATCGGGTAAAAGGACGTCACGCTACCATCATCTGTGCAGACAAGACTGAGCACGTGCAGGGCATTGCGTTGGGTCGGCATTCGGGGGTTCTGGCTCAGGAGGTTGTAGCCGAAGAATCCTTGAGGCGAGTCGCACACCATCCTCTCGCTGGTCCTGTTGGGGAAGGCTGAGAGCCAGCGCAGGAACCCCAGCAGCTCACAAGAGCAGTTGAAGGGGTTTGTGTAAAGTTCACAAGTCGTCAGCTTCGAGAGACCGGAGAACAAACTGCCATCTAGCACCTGGATCCTGTAACGAGACAGAGGGAAACCATAGATTAAAAGGTGGGTTTTACCTTTGTAAACATGCACATAGCTGATTACAGTTTTCAATCTATCTTAAAATCGTGCTCCATTGATTTAGCGTTGCACTGCTTCAACCAGTGGCGGACTGGCCATCGGGACGTTCGGCACCTAACCCGATGGGCCGGTACAATTTACTAGCGGTACCGAAGTGGGCCGGTCGAGATCCCGGGCTGATTATTAGTCCCAGTCCGCCCCTGGCTACAACACTGTCTGACTCATGGTGGATAACATACAAAGTAAATCAGTGTCTATGTACTCTTCTCCCTATTTTAAACCCTGGTTCCTACATTACCCATAATGCAACTCAATCACCAGTTGCTCAGTCAGATGCTGTGTCTCATTTGGATACTTCTGTTGGTACATTGCATGTTGTGAACTGTAAACCCTTGTGCAATACGTGCATTGGGACAATGTAATCACATGGGGCTGCTTTAACCAACAGGAAGTGGTGATTGCTGCTGTTAGCTAGCTAGCAATGATTGTTCGCGGTACCAAAATATGCTACACTGCTTAACTAACCCAATAAATGTAACGGTGGTTTATTTTCAGCACCAATATAGTGGTGTTACTTTAAAAGTGAAAGACACATTAATTTGCATAGTGATGTTTTTACTGGAGCAGACTAATTTGCTGTACGTCGCCTAACTTCTGTTATTTAGCCAAAAAGGGCGTTTGGGAGTGGAAAGCATCCAGTGTTGCATACTTTTAGACCTTTGAGTGCACAATCTAGGTACTAATGGTGCATTTTGAGACACAGCAAGACATTTTGATTTGTTTTGCTAGTACCTATTGAAGCATCACACATAGGTGAGGATCAGGCTACAAAACAGCATCACTTATCACAGTTTCAGAAGGATTTATAGTTTTTTTTACTGTTTTCAAACCTATGCTGTAGTAATCCTTAAAACATGTAAACAGACTTTGATGTGTTATATCTGCAGGCTTCCCCTTTAAAAGCACTTGTTACTCAGTCTCCTTGTACTTCAGTTTCTAGTCTTAAACATTTCCCAGTACCTTTCAACAAGCCCCAAAGAGCAGTTAAACTTCTTCCATTCTGCTGTTACTTTTACATTTAAGTCAAGGGATCAATACCAGTTACGGTGCTGATAGTAAGAACAAAACGGTTATTCCCACTGAGAAAAAGTACCTCAACCTATTATTGAAAAGATGGCTTGGTGCATAAGAGCTTACTGCGGGGAAAGTGAGACAAATGGTATCTCTGCACCTTCTGCTATGCTTTTCTTCCTATAGGTTTGGCTGTTTTTGCATATGCCTTTAGGTAGTGCTATATGAATAAAATGTGTTATTGTTATATTTAGTTTACTGATAAAACTGTCAGTGAGAAACAAGTTATCTATGCATTTCCTGCAAAACCTTTTTCCTAGTAAGTCTGCAAAACATCCGCGCAAAATTAATACATTTAGAAAGCAGCCCATGATCTTGACAGAAAGTACAATATTAAACATTGAAAAACGTAATATATTCTCCTATCTAGGAATTTTTAAACTCTCTTTTTGTCAAGTAAGATTCACACACCGAACGGCAAATCATAAACGTAGAAACGTGAACGAGTCAGATTGCGAGTAGCCCTTTTCATTTTGTTTGCGTCTACTTTGTTTCATATCTCGAATCACAAAAAAAGGAAAGGCTAGAGTTTAAAGCTAAAATGTAACTGCTAAGAAATACCTGTAAAATGGCCTTTGTTAAATTGCTTGTTTTATCCAAATAATAAAAAAAGAAACAAACCATTGCATCAGCATTTAACCAGATCTTGAAAACCACTTTCATTAAACCATAATTAAAATGTCCCTTCATTTATATCTCAGGTTCCTAATTGGCTAATCATCAACTAATTGTTTAAGTGCTTCACATCATGTTTTCTCTCTATCTCTCATTAGACACACACGCCTCAGGGTGATACCTGTTCATGGAGAGGTCGATGTTCTCGATGTTGGGGCTTTCCCAGAAGGTGTTGGGTGCAACACTCTCGATGAGGTTGGCTTGCAGGTAGAGATACTGCAGCTTCCCCAAACCTCGCAGCATCCCCTCTGTCAGGTTCCTCAACTTGTTAAAACCCATCTGGAGAACCTGGAGAGACAAAGACAAGTGGGATTATTCTAATCTCTGAAGAGCCGGCCAGCGCCAAGCATCACACACGACAAGCTGGAAACATGCAGAACAAACAGACGACGGTTCAGCACAATTCGTGTTTCACATTGTGATCTAAGCCTCTATGCTGCGTTCCATTTACTAAGATCTTTCTTGTTCACATGTTACCTCTTGGCTACGCTCCAGCAGCTGGGATACATGTGTACGCATGCCAGCTCATTACGGCTGCATTCAGATCAGTTTCTGCAAAAACACTTTTGCCTGAATGTTTCTGGAAGCTATAGTGAGCCAATGTTGTCTTTTTTGTGTGTATGTGTTTCCATCTGTTTAATTCTGCAATGCTTTAGGTCCTTTACTCAGAAAGGTAGCTGTAACGCAGTGTTAAAACACTCCCTTTGACTACAGTCCTTAATTCACAGTTCTGGATATTATCAGCAAAATAGTCCTCAATATGAAATACATTTAGATTTTTAAACTACCAGTACCAACAAGTTAGTTTTTTGATAACCTTACAAAGTAATGATTGCGAATTCGTTATTTTTTTTCATTTACCAAAAGGAAGCAAGTTCCTAAATATGGAAAATGTAATTAATTAGCCACACAATTACATTTACCAAATAAAGCGTCAAAGGGTTAAAGGGTAATTAAACAAGATTAGGAGTTTAGCAGCCATTTGACAGACTTCAAAACTGTACAGGAACATTATAGCCGGTACCAAAAATGATACCAAGCAATAATAATAAATACAGTTCAGTCTATTAAATAGATTTGTAGCCGCCATTTGCATTCATGTGTATGCATTTTAACATTCAACAGCACATTTGAATTCCTTTACATACCTTTACTTTCCTTTACATCCCATTGGTTAGATCTCTGATAGTGGATTATGTTTTGTATTGGTCAAATCTTTTATGTGTAAAACATGATCTATACTTATCATATCCCAACACTATAATTCTCAAATACATGTAAATAGATGAAAATATTCCCCTGAAATGTATTGTAGTCGAAGAGTAAAGTATACTTCAACATCGACCGGAGCACATTGCATGCACTCTCCTCGATTTGGGTACATACACTAACAAGTGTATGTGTTTGAAGGTGCATCACATGATTGCTCACCTGCAGGTTGAATTGTCCTGAGAAAGCTCCGTCTTCCACGTAGCTGATATCGTTCTTGGTGAGGTTCAGATAGGTGAGGTTTCCAAAGCGGCTGAGTGAGGAATAATGCACCGACCGAATCTTGTTCTCGTTCAGCCGCAGATCCACAATAGTGCTGTTGAGAAAAGAGTAAAAGCTGAAGATGTTTGAGGCAAAAAAACTATTTTTCTTAACTGTCTTTTAACCCAGAGCATCGTAACCAGAGTTTTTGTGGCTTCATTTGCATATAGCCACTAATGAATTGCGTCTGGATCATGAATCATAGCTGCACCTGTTGCTGTGTTCCTGTCTGTCGCCCACTTTTTTACATTATGTATTGATAAAGAAACACAAGCCCTCTTCTTAGTGCTTAGTGCCATTCACACTGTCCTGTGTTTAAACGTGCATTTGATTACAGAGAGTAGAAGAAGAGAGACGCTTATTGTTTGGGAATTCATTTGGAGGTAATGGAGACGTATTAGGACGCCTTTAATGAAAGATTCACCTCGTAAATCATGACACATGGCTCCTCTCTACAAGAGAATACATGATGCACCTATAATAATACAGACTATTAGTATTGATGATACTGGCCCTGAGATGGCAGATGCATTTAATGATAAAGTCACCTCATAAATACCTCATATTTCTGGCGGCACGAGAAGCATTTTGACGACCTCTTTGATCCTTTCTTCTTCATACATGTTGACATATCATTTTTGATATCAGATTGTCTGCATTTTAATACGTTTCTTGCACCTCTCTCCATCCAGGCCAGGGAGAGAGATCACTCTGTTGCTCTCCCCGAGGTTTCTTTCCCCAGTTAATTGAGGGGTTTTTATTGGGAGTTTTTCCTTGTACGCTCCAATGGTCTAAAGACAAAGGGCACCTGTAAAGCCCCCTGAGGCAAATGTGTAATTTGTGATATAGGGCTATAAAAATACAATTTGATCCATCTGTTTCGCCCACACCTTTGCTATTAAGAAAAGTAGTCGGTAGTAGGTTTAAATGCCTTAGAAAACCATGCACTAGCACTCACAATGGTTTGGCTTATTTGAAGGGCTTATACTTGCATGTTTCTTGCTGTTCTGAGTGTGGGTCTTCATGGTTTTTTGCACCTATTGTCAGCTTAATGAAAAGCAGTGATTTATGGATTGATTGTCCTCACCTGTTAATGTGCGAGGGGATGGCCTCGTAAGGCGGCTGGTTCATGCTGCAGATAGCGAGCCACACGAAGCCTTTCTCGCCTTCGATGAGCCAGCAGTCGGCTGTTACCATTGGCAACCGCATAATTGACAGCAGGGCGAGCCAACAGAGGAAGGAGCCGGCGGTGGACAGGACCACCGAAGAAGAGCCTCCGGTCACGTTGTGTCTCTGCCGTCCCTTTCCCGTCGTCTGGGCCATTTGGGATGTCGTCACAATATCCATTGGAGAAAGCCGAGCAGAGGTGCTTGCCATCTAACATTTACTCACGCAGGCTGGAGCCATTTGAATAGGAGTTAGGGCGTGTTTGTACAGTAATATGTCACTGAGTGGTTGGCTTTTTTTCAGATTTGCTGCTTGAAGTGTAGCCACAGCATGGTCAAATGTGTCTCGCTTGTCTTGTTGTCATAAAAGTAAGGAATTTGTAAGTAGCAGGAGTGGTTCGTATCACTTCATTGGCAGGATGTGTCTCTAGGTAAACTGTATAAATTGTTGAATTAGGGGATCGCATTTGATTTGTTGTGTATGAATTGGCAAAAGGAAGCGGTCCTGGTGCCAGATTGGCTGGTGCTCATGTTTTCCGTGGCCATCTGCATCGCTGATTGGACAAGCACCTCTTCTCTTTCTTCCTCATCGCTCGCCGCTCTGTACTTAGTGTGAGAACTCGCCCCTGGAGGGAAGAGAGGGAGAAGGAGACGAGAGGAGGAGGTTATAAGGGAATCGCTAATGAAACACAGTGGTTTTATACCAACAAACACAACCCTGTTACCAGCCTGATGAGATAGAGGAAGTTATTGCTTCTTATATAACAATCTGGCACACATACACCCACACACAAATGTATGCAAGCACACACACATCTCCGATACTCTGAAGGCCTTTTTTGACAAGTCCAATTAGCGCACATTGGTGCCGATACACAACGTGCACCTGCACATCTTAAAAATACACACAGCTTATTGATGCACACATACCCATTTCTGCCGCCCTATTAGCCTCTGGGCCTTGGTGGACCAGCGCTAAGAAGGGGCCCTACTCTGATACTGTATCTAATTAATTAATCTGCTCTAAATAAAACACTTCCTGGGAAAAAACAGCTGATGTCTGATGGAACGAGCGAGATAGCGGGAGGCGGGGAAAAGAGAGAGAGACTTCAAGAGCTTGTGAAGTGGCGAGGCTGAGGATGGAGAAGTAGGTGCGAGAGAGTGGAGAGGAAAGATGTTTGGGGGAGGGGGAGGGAGCAAAGAGCGAGATAAAAGTGAGGGACAAGGCTTTAAGGAGAGAAGGAGGCAGTGAAACTGTGAGAAAAGAGAGGAGGCAGGGATGCAGAGTGGCTCTGTCCGTCTGGGGAATGTTCTCGAATAGTGGCTCTCTCTTCTCTCTGAGAGGCTTTATTCTCAGCTTTAACCCACACACACACACACACACACACACACACACACACACACACACACACACACACACACACACACACACACACACACACACACACACACACACACACAACCTTCCCTCATCCAGCACCAGTCACTTTTCTGCCCATCTCCGCTGCTACTGCACTGAAACTGTAGTTTGAACATTTTAAATATATTATTAACATTTTAAATGATATACCCCGTTTATCTAGGCCCTTTTTGTTTTGTTTTATGTATATATGTCACACTGTGGGACTGCGGGAAACGGTATCTAGAGAACACATGTAGTAATTTTGACAATAAAGCTGACTTTGACTTTGAAGAGTAACAAACAGGATGTGACATTACGGAGGGGAGTGGGAAGGAGTGGGAAGGAGCCAAAGGTCCCGCCTTCCTTTCAGGCATCTTCTGGCAGCTCTTCCCCGCCTTATTGATTGCAGATGAGTGACGAGGCGGAGAGGTGCTGATGTGTCACCTCTAATCTGAGAGGGAGAGCGAGGCTTTCTGAACTTTTCTTTGTCCTTGTGAAGAGCAAAAGTCCTGACGTCACATCCCGGTTGCTGTTCCTCCAGCCTCTGTGACTCACTCTTATCTCTGAATGAGGGTGTCTTTGATCATTCTTCATGAAAAAGAGGAGGGGTTAAACGACGCATATTCTCAGATAATGATGATGTACTGTGCGTAATTACAACGCCTCCATTAAAGATGATGTTGACCAATGCTCTCTTCTTTTATCTTTCCAGATTCTTAGAGCTTTAATTTCTGCTTCAGAAGCCAAGCTAGCGGCTCTTTGCTTGTGTTTTCTGAAGTTCGCCATGTTCATTATCTCATTTTGCATTTTTAAGGGGCCTATTTTGCATGCTGAGCCTGATGAGAAAGACATTAGCTTTGCAGATACTTGATCATAAACAAAGTATTAGTCTAATTTTGGCACTAGATGAAAGTCAAGGCATTACCAAAGTTATGGATGTGGATGTGTAAACAAAACAAATAGCAACCAATCAGGAGACAGATCAATAGATGGATAGATAGATAGATAGATGGATAGATGGATAGATAGATGGATGGATGGATAGATAGATAGATAGATAGATAGATAGATAGATGACTAGATAGATAGATGGATGGATGGATAGATAGATAGATAGATAGATATCATTTATTTAGTGGTAATGAAGATGTATAAGGATGCCTTAGTATTAATTCACCTCATAAATCATGATAAATGGCTCTCATCTACGAGATTATACATTAGGCGCCTTTAATAATAACACATATTAGTATTGATGACACTAGCCCTGGTTTTACTTTGCATCATATCCAAAACTACACTTTGTGACATTGCCGCCCCTCCACTGTTGGGCTCTCATTGTTTATTCTCACAGCTCGTCACTCAGCCGGCTCCAGTCTGTCAACCTGCTGACATTTAATCTGCAACAGTGCTGGGCTTGTGGGAAAGAGTTGTTTTTACCATCAGCAAAAAAAACAGATGTATTAAAGATGAACCATCCCTGTTCAGACTGATGGAGAGAATCACACGACATATTGTTGAGCAATGTTGTGTTCAGGGTCGGAAGGGCTACTCGACATGTAATGTAATCCGTTACAATTTCTAGTAACCTGTAAAAAAACTCAGTAATCTAATCTGATTATAAAAATATAAAAATGTGTCCTCTGCTCAGAGATTTTATTTATAGGAAAACCTGCCTTTCATTATTCAGGCTGTACACCAACAATGACGCACTTACACCGTTTAAATAAGCAGAAATCAAATCTGAGCTGACAGAAAATATATTTATACATACAGTTAAACTCACACACTATTTTATGAACATATAGATTGACCTACTGAATGAAAAAGTAACTAACGAACCAAAGAAAGTGAAAACCATAAAGCAGATTCAGGCAGTATAGGCGCATAGACACTTAAAGGATTAGCCTACAGAACAGTACCGTTTACAAAGAAGAAATCAAATCTCATCCTTTTACAACAAACACAATATGCTCTTTTTTAGTAACATTGTAATCCTTCTAGTAATCCCCAATGTTTAGAAATGTAACAGTAATCTGATTACATATTTTTGTATGTAACTGTAAAGGAATAGTTTATTTTTTGACTAATCCCGTTACATATAATCCGTCACTCCCTCTGTCAGATGTCAAACAGATTTGAAAAGATGTTTCTGTCCCTCTAGATATAGAATCTAAAAGTTCTGACGACATTTAGGCTCTCTAAATAACCATCTCAAATATACAGTATGTGCGTATGTGTAAGACGCAAAAGCTTTTCCGACCCAGTCAGCATAATCTATAATTGATGTTGAGACTTCCTCCAACATAGCATGTGTTGGACTCAGAGGCATGAACTCAAATGCACAACTCAGACTCAGACTCGGGTGGCATTCAAAAATAAAGACTTTACTGGAATTAACACAGTAACAAAAACAAGAAACACAAAATCACTCTTCCGAGGAAAAACTAAATGCAAAAATCGTGATCTTGAGAAAACAGGATACGACCATGGAGCAGGCTTGAACGTGGTCATGAATAAGAAACGAACTGGCACTGGACAGGTGGGGACTAACACAATATATACACAAGGTGAGGGGAACAGGTGGAAACAATCAGGGCGGGGAAACCAATCACGAACACAGGAGACACATAGGGGCGGGGACATGGAGTTCTGAAACGAGAGGAGGAATACTTTTTACAATAAGACAGAGGGCACAGAACAAAGGGACATGACAAAACTAATATAAAGAATAGACTTTCATGATAAGTTTCCAAGACATGACAGCATGAGACAATCTATCCTGTTAGAAAGAGTATAGGAACCGCTGCCAGCCACACACACACACACACACACACACACACACACACACACACACACACACACACACACACACACACACACACACACACACACACCACACTGCTGACCAAGTGTTACGTCCGGCTAAACAAACTGTTGCTAGCGGAGACCACGGGGTGTGGAGAGGATGCACAGCAGGAGGAAACTGTTTCGCTAACATGCAGAGACAGCTGATTTCTGCCTGACCTCTTTTGTACCGAGGTAAGTGATGTGGACCGAAGAGGGCAGAGCAGAGCGGCAGAGAGCAGAAATAGATACAGGTGGAAGCTACCGGTTTGCACTTGACCTCATTTTGTAGTATACTCTTGTAGTAGCTAACTCAGGAGGAACTGTTGGGTGTCTGTCGACCACTTTTCCAGTTTGCATCATTGATCGTTCCCCGACCAGCTCTCTCTACACACAGACCAGATGCTTGTATGTTTTAGCACTCAGCATCATGACCGACTTGCTTTCCAGTCATGTCACACTCAAAGATTTATAGTGTACAAACCGTCACATGGGGTTAAACGGAGCCGAGGTGGACTCTATCTTTGCTCTACTGAAAAAGATGACAGTGAAGGCGTGTCGGTTTTAGAATAAATTGTTTAGATCTTTTGTTTTCTGAATAACAATATATGTATGGCAAAAAATCTCAGGGCCTGGTGACTCTGATTCAGAGAGAGTGCGTCACCTTTTCAACACACTACCGAGGGCACTGAGCCTCTCCACGGGAGTGTGTGTTTGTTCTTTAGCACATCGACACACACACATAGTTAACAGCATCCACATTTGCTGCTAAGTTACAAAACAAAATTGTCCTTTTTTTAACGGATCTTAAACGGGCGCTATTATGCTTTAAAGGTCACCTATTATGCAAAATCCTCTTCTTCATGTCTCTTCTACATCAACATGTGTCCCCTCTGTGGAAAGAGACTCTGAAAGTTTCAGGAAGAAATATTCTCTCTCTTTTTGTCCTGATCCATTTCTATAAAAACCTGTCTGAAAATGAGCTGATCAGATTTTGGACACTTTATGATGTCATAACGATTTTTTTGGCTTGTGTACCCATTAGCCAATCACCAACCATTTACCGACCGCTGCTCTTCCACGGGAGTTTATTCTCCTCTGTTAGCTCCCGGTTAGCTCACACTGCAGCGGCCGCTCTAAAGTATTCACTGTCCGACTCACACAAGCAGCTGATACATATCCCCAGTTCCCTTTAGCCTAAGTGAATGTGTGTCCGTCTGAATTGACGCTGTTTGGTATCACAACGCTGTTATGAAAGTTTCTCTGGTATAAAATGGGTGATGTTAGCATAGCAACCGAAGCTAAACTGACTACTTGCTATTGCTATCCTATTGTGGCATAAACCGTTTTCTACAGGCACATTTTACCGGCGTATTTTTGTTATGATTCTACTTGTGATAGTCGGACACGACAACCTGTGCAGCCCATGTATTGATTCCATCCGATAGCTGCTATAATACAAAACAACACGTCTGCCTCTCTCCACAATGATCAATAACAGTGAACGGATGGTCAAAGTAAGGTACAAATAAACAGAATCACACGAAGCCTGGATAGTGTTGCCTGACTTTATAAAGTGTGTTTATAAGCACTACTGCTTGTAGGCAGGCATGACAGTCGACCCATGTTCAGGGGAGGAGGGTTTAGTTTCCTGCATGCCTCGACGTAAGAGAGACGTAAGCGACGCCACCTCTTAGCTCCGAAGCTCTTGCCTCTAGACCGACAATTTTTTGGAGCTGGAAGTGAACCCGATTCCGGAGCTAAGAGCCGGCGCCGCTGCGGTGTGAACAGGAAAAACCGGCACTTTTCAGGCTCCAGCTCCGAGCCGGAGCTGAAAAAGCGCTGGTGTGAAAGGGGCATCAGAGGGGCGTGGGGAGGGGCTCCTTGTTTTCATCTAAAGTAACAGACAGAGAATCAGCACTTTGGAAACAGGGCTGAAACAGAGGGGATTATGGGATGCTGCAATGATCTGTTTGGTGTTTCAACACTTCAGAGACATGTTCTGTATATATCTGAGAACTATAATATACTGATGAAAAACAGTATAAGAGGAGACCTTTAAGGGATTTTCCCTTTTCTGTGTGTTATAAGGTTGTGTGCATGTAAATGGTCTACAAAGGCTAAAATCCCAAAGAGAAACTGTTCCAAAATGAAAATATGAACCTGAAAAAAGCATGATAGGGCCCCTTTAAAACATGAATCTTCATGCACTCGTTGCTAACTGAGTCTGCAGGATGTAGATTACAAATGAAATGCAGCAATGGATACATTTTGAAACAAGAACTTATAACTTTTAAACCTCCCACAACAGAACATTTTGTATTACATTTCTGGCTTTTGATCCTCCTCTCACACCTCTCTGTATCCAACAACAACAGAACAACATCCACAGGGAAGAGTTCAAGCTTTTAAAAATACAATAAACATGTGAAACCTGTTGAGGAAGGTCGAAGCTTTCCTTTGTGCCTCTGCCAACAAAGCTTCATTTTCACTCGGTTTGTTCGATACAAGTACTTAACAGATTTCATTGAAATAGTTGAAGGTTAGACCATCAGCCAATAAAAATGTGTTTCCTTGTGTTTCTTTTGCTCTTGAATAATAATAATAAAATCTGGCACATGTATGCAGTGTTTTCCAGTTATCTGTGTTGATGCAGATCCAGATGGTGATTAAACTATTAGGATGTTCTTTTATAAAATCAGAAAGAAAGATTCCTTTTGGAGGAAACTTTGGGTATTTAGCCGTTTTGCAGCAGACCATCTACATGACAAACATATTAAAGGAAAGCATAACAGGGCCCCTTTAAGTTGGCTTTCTGCTCACTGTTGTTCATTTATTTAGGTTATTATTGGAAATGTAAACCAGGAAGACTGGTGTAGATTGTATTAACAAACTGTTTCAGTCTTAACTCTTACTTTCTTACTTTAAGGTTTGTTTACAACCTGTATGATCGGATGAGTTTTCTTGCACTACATTTAAATATTTAAAATAAAAGCCACGTAGACCAGAAATTCCTTTAACACTAACATGTTTTTTCCTGCATAAATACTACACACACACACACGCACACACACACGCATGCACGCACGCTCGCACGCACGCACGCACACACACACACACACACACACACACACACACACACACTTCCGATCACCCTGATGTCTCTACATGTGACTGATGAGCACTCAGGAGATGGGTTACACTCCTGGACAGGTTGTAATCGGAGCAGAAGTATGAGAACATGAATAAACACACATACGCGGACACACATGAAACACACAGCTCAACATCCCGGTGAGTAGCCGTGCGTCACACACTCTCATTATAAACTATACTAAACCAGTGAGGAAAACTGTAGCATGCAACAGAGCTGCGGGAAGCAGAAACAGAAATATGATGATGAAGGGGAATGCAAAGCGGAAGGACAAATGACAAATTATGCCCATATACAGAGGTGTGTGTGTGTGTGTGTGTGTGTGTGTGTGTGTGTGTGTGTGTGTGTGTGTGTGTGTGTGTGTGTGTGTGTGTGTGTGTGTGTGTGTGTGTGTGTGTGTGTGTGTGTGTGTGTGTGTGTGTGTGTGTGTGTGTGTGTGCGTGTGCGTGGAGTTAATCCACATGTTATTTGCATGTAAGCCTAAAGGAGTATGAGATGCTATATTTGCTGTAATGTGTATCTTATCAGGCATTCATTTGTGTAGGAACAGCTTCATACCTCTGGTCATTTCCAATGGTGTTTTTCGACTGACCTTCAAGGGCCCGAAAATACTTTGTGGCATTGTGAAAATGTATCTTTTAAATGTCTAATTCCATGGGGGACTGAGGGGTTAAATCACTGAGAGTTTACTCGTTGAAAAAGGGAAACAAATGTCAAACATATTACCGTTTTTAGGCTAAACAGGGCTAAGATGTGCTCCAGTAGGTTTGACGCCACAAACACATTCAGGCCCTTAAAGGTCAGTCAAATAACACCATTGAAAACAACCAGAGGTCTGAAATAACATGCTGCAAATATAAAAGCCCAAACACAGGGATTATTTTGACTATGTACAATAGTTCTTTAAAGTTTCTAATTTCTTGAAGTGAAGATAAATAAAACTTCGGTTCGACTTTGATGTTTTTCTTGCTTCCAACAGTAAAGTTTTTGATTTCACTTTGAAGCTGCACTCTGCTGTCAGACGCAGCTTCTCTTAATGCTGTATGTTGATTTACAAGGCTATTTCAGGTTTGCTTCCAAATAATTTAGATATTTATGTAACACAGAAATATGGACGTAAGTAGTGTACAGTGTCCCTGACAGAGACGTGCGAGACAGTCTTAGGATGCTTTGAGTTCATCGTGTATATTTGTCTGCTTAAAAGCTTGAAAATTCAGAAACTCATTTCTGTGCCGAAGTTCAAAGCCTTCGTTGGAGCTGTGCGAGATGAATCCATGGGAGTTGTCATCGCTCTGAATACTTGCTAGGCCTCTGTCTCTCAGTCTTTCTGTCTCTCTGTCCCCAGAAACCTCTCTGTATTATTTATGTATAACTTCATCTACAGAATGCTTCGCTCTGTTGGTGAGGTCTCCCTTGCAGAATTTGGATCTCAAAAGGTGTAACCAGGTTAAATATAGATTTACCACCAAAAAAAAGAGTTCCCTTTGCTTGTCTTTTAACTTCGAAGCATATTGACTCCTCAGGATGCGGGGATGTCAAACTGTGGATGAGCTTGTGAGAATAAATATTTTCTTCATTGTCTTGGGACTTCATATAAAACCATATTACACCGAGTACAAAACTACTCGCCCCTGGTGTGTTTGCACTCACACACGCAAACACAGACACACTTTGCAGGGCATAAAGGACACATGAGATTTGTGCAATCGATGAAAGTGATTCATGCGGATTAGATTAGATTACAGAGCAAAGGAGAAGTGAAGAGGAAAGACAGAGTGGAGAGGGGGGAGATCAGAAAGCAACTCCCTCCGAGGGAAGTACGACTTCACCTCTCCATCGAGACACAAGGTCTGTCTGACGTCCGCACGATTAAAAGACATCCTGAGAATGTCATTTGTTTTGACTTCCAGTCTCACCCATCCCCACTCGTCTGTTTTACATCCCCCGCCCTCGCCTCCTCTCCCCCTCCTTGATTGACTTTTAAGGAAATAAGGCTTCAACATCACACAGCATCACACATGCCTTCGTCTTTTTCCTCCGCCTCTGGGGTTTTAAAGGGGGTGAGGAAGGGTTGGTGTTTTAGGGGGAGTTGAGCTGACGTCCAGACTCGACATGATGGACTTTTCTATAAGAGATATGGAAACACGGAGCGTGACGGACGTTTCTATTATAGAATATTCCTCTGCCTGCGTTTTTACAGAGAGGCTGTGCTGAGTGGAGAGCAACTGGGGAAAAAATAACAACACTATTCATGCTTTTATTTCTCTCATCACGATACAACATCTCGGTCTCATCTGTCCATGTCTATCTGTTTTCCTCTCACTGTCTTGTCTCTGTCTTTGCAGTGCGGGGGTTACGCCAGAATAATAGACTCCGCTGATATAAATCTCCTGCATGGGCCCTGCGGTGCTCCACTTGTCACTCCCCTGCAGAGCGACGTGAACATGTGCGATGCCATGGATGATCCTCCGTGGCGAAGCAATGTATGGTTATGTAATGTGTTCAGTATTCAGAGAGGAGAAAGAAAAGAAGAGCACGGGGAGAGAGAAAAGATACGGAGGAGAGCTGAGGAAATGAGAGCAGAGGCTAGAGTGGAGACATGTCGGGCTTTTTATGATCAGATTTGAAATGGGGTCACTAGGGTTGTAAGGGTACTTTGGATGAAAGTGTAAGGTTGTCATAACTTATCACATTGCTTGGTTTAATACTCGACTCTGATTGGTCGGCAGTCTGTTCTCTTGTGCTGACAGACCTCTGTGAAGAAAAACGCTCTGATCAAGGGACTATCTGCAGTCATATCAATGCGCAGAAAGTAGTCCAGTCAATGTAACGTCGACTACAAACAGTATTTTCCTTCATCTGCTGTTTTCAAGGATGAGAAATAAGCTATACAAAATGTTTGTATTTTTTTTCGAAACAGTAGAGCATTGCATTGAATTATGCATCGAAATAGTTATATTCCACACAACAATATATGATTGAAAGTGTGTGGACAGCACTGTTAATTCTTCTGTAGAGTTTTGGTTGTCGAATGTATCTTCAGATATGTTCGTAATTACGTTTTGTGTTGTGTTTTTGTTGAGTTGTGATAACACATCTCATATTTCCTCAGTTTGGATCTTTCTATCCTAGATAAATGGATGCTTCTCAAAAAAACTAAGATTCGTAATTGATACGTTTGCAGTATTTTTCCTGTTCTCATTCAACAACACAAAACAGGTCTTATCGAGAACATCGGAGACTTGCTTTTCTAAAAAGAAGTTTAAAATCCCTGAAGTCAGGTTCCAAAAATCAACTTGGACAAAAGCCTGAAATGAAGATTGATTGGCAAATGTATTTTGTTTCTCGTTCTTGTTTATTGAACTCACTAATGTATGTTTTTATTTTTCAGTATCAATGCATTTATCCATGTAACTACACCGTGAAAAAGTCAATAACTACTTTGGTGGCACACCACAGGATCGGAAAGCCGAGGTAAAACCAGGTGTGAGACAGACGACAGTGTTGATGGTGTGAAGCTACTTCAGGAAATTACCACCATCACCTGACAAAGCACTTTTCCAAAAGCCGATACACAAGACTGCACGGAAAAACAAACACGTAGACAGGTATGATAACTCTGTGTGTGTGTGTGTGTGTGTGTGTTGTCTCTCTCTCTCCGAGCAGGCAGTAGGCCAAAGAGGGTCTTAACACGCTTAATGGGATTTCACACTCTGAAGTACACACACGTACACACCCTCGGACACACGCTAATGTTGAAGATAAACATGTCTGAAAGCTATGTGTGATCCCAGACAAATAAACACACACACCCCCCACATGCACACTCTCTGATATAAAAGGATTTGTCAGGCTCCCACATTGTACACATGCAAAACTAATGGACTCCAATATCCACACAGAAACATTTCTGTTACTCACTCATTTCACTCATTTCACTCATTTCACTCATTTCACACACACACACACACACACACACACACACACACACACACACACACACACACACACACACACACACACACACACACACACACACACACACACACACACACACACACACACACACACACACACACACACACACACACACACACACACACACACACACACACACACACACACACACACACACACACACACCACACACACACACACACACACACACACACACACACACACACACACACACACACACACACACACACACACACACACACACACACACACACACACACACACACTCTGTGCCATTATGTCTGTATCTGTATCAGTGCGGCATTACTGTGGTCATTGTGACCTGTTGTCAGGGTTGAGAGCGAAGCAGGCAGGACCCAAATGCAGATAAACAGAAAATACCTTTATTTCAAGGCTTAAAGACAGAGCAAAACAGAACTCTTCCCCGTGAACAACGTCAAACTACAACAAAGAACTAACAAAGACTAACAGAAAACACAGAACCTAAATGCACACATGACTAATCAAACAAACAAGAGACAGGTGAGGAGGGAGGAGAAAACACAGGGGCACCAGGTGAACACAATCGGGTAATCAGGGAGGGAAAACAGACAGAAAGCAACAGGCAAAACAGGAGGTGAACACTTTTCAAAATAAAACAGGAAACCAAAGACTGAAAAAGACAAGACACAACACAGACAGGTCGTGACACCTGTTGCCCTGCAGATGGTGTTAAAAAAAACACAGGAGATCTGTCTTTCAAGTATAAAATATGTGTTTCCTGAAGGCTTGAAAAGTGGCTTGGACAAGTCAGCTTTATTTTTGCAGAGGATGACAGCCGTGGTAAGATTGGCAAAAAAAGTGTCCAAATGTCCATAGAAACCTTTTAAACTGCTCTTCTTCTACTCCTTCACATGGGATCTGTATCTTCAGTTACACCAGTGTTTCTCAAACCTTTTCATACCAAGGACACTTAACCAATAAAAAAAACACTCGAGGACCACCTAACTCCACAAATATCCAAAAACACATCGTTTTTTGCAAATCGCCTGAAAATGGTACAAACAAGTGGCCACATGTGTGATGAAGGTGTTTATCTGGGCTATATCATGCAATTGAAAGTGAAACTTAAGCTCGCTCCATTGCGGAGATATTCCCGCGAGAGTGCGGAAAACTTTAATTAATTAATTAATTTAAAATGTGACATTTTACCAATATACTCACGGACCACTAGGGGGCGCTTACGGACCACCAGTGGTCCGCGGACCACACTTTGAGAAGCACTGAACTGTTACACCCATCCCGATGAAGCGTTTCCATGGACATTCTTTAGGTCTTGGTTGGATCCGGTAGTGAGGTCCAATTCACACCGGCACACCAAATACATTCAATACAATGGAATAAATGCAGTGTATGGATTCATCTATTCATTTACACTTTTGCAGACTTTTTTGTCTAAAGTGACATTCAAATGATGGACAGTCCAAGCCCAATAATTAGCATGTACATTTGTTGAAATTGCCTTCAAACTGCTGATCTTTGAGGCAACACAGTGTCTAAAAAGAAAGAAGCTGCAGCATTAGCTGTGTCGTGGTTCATCCTGGTGGATTAGTGGCAATGCAAACCATATAATGAAAGCTTCCAATGTTTGATCCTGTCAAAAAAGCTTAAGGTGCGTTTCCATCCAGACACAAAATGAGGTAAGTTGATTTTTCACAAAAAACGACTCATGTGTAGGTTGGTAGGATTGAAATGGTTTCTGCAAAGAGGAGATGGTAACCTTCCTCATATTATGCATGAAAGAAAACAAATAATCAAAAAATGACATATTTGTTGTCATCATTATCAATGCCAGACACCTACTGTAGAGGGAACTATCACAGTAGGTGTTTATATTTCTGTCAGATTGTGGACAGACAGCATAGCCGTGATAGAAGGTGTGTGGCGCAGTGGGTTGTGCATTGGTGTTTGGACCAGGGGGTCACAGGTTCAAACCCCACTGCAGTCAGCATGTCGTTGTGTCCCTGAGACACTTCACCCCAAATTGCTCCTGTAGGGATTGTCCACAGTATCGAGTATGTAAGTCGCTTTGGATAAAAGCGTCTAACAAGTGACATGTAATGTAATAGAAGATATGTCAAGAGACTTTAAAGGTGTATAGTTGAGTTCTGTCTTGTTGTTGTTTCTTTCTTCCCATGTTTTTGTATCTTGAATTATATGCAACACATTTAAATGTAATAGTGTAAGCTGTATTGTACTATCCAATGTTAAATAACCTTGTTGTACCTGAGAAAACTAGACTAAACTGGTCCATAAAACAGCATGGTTTAAAAAAAAAGTTGTGTTCAGTGGAGTGTAGAAATAGAAGTGTGTTGTCTAGCAACTGAGAGCACATGCAGTTATTACAGCACCACCTTTTTCTCCAGGGTGCACATTAATTACCCTGTGATATATCCTGGTCTAACTGGACACAAACTGCTGTGGATTCCAACTGTCAATCTCCACAGAAAAGCAAGCTACAACATTTGTAGAGCCATCGCTCAAGCCTTCTGGTGGTGATTATTTGATCGTCAGAAGACTCATTCTTTTGTGAATTATTCCTCTGAGAGCACATCTGTTAAGAGGCATCATTCTCAAAAACATGTGTTTTATGAATCAATCTAATCAGATGCTGCTCTAGGCAAAGCGAGGCAAGTTTATTTATGCAGCAAGTTGCAGTAAAAAAGGGGCCCTATTATGATAATTATTAGGTTCATAGTATTTAGTGTCTCTCCTGTGACATGTCTCCATGCTTTAATGTTCAAAAGCTCTTTATTTCTCTCATCCTGCCTGTGCTGCAGCACCTCTTTTCACCCTCTGTCTGAAACCAGAGCCCAGTCTGCTCTGATTGGTTAGCTGGTCGGCTCTGTTGTGATTGGTCAACCGCTTAGAGATGTCCCGCCCCTTAGTCTATCATGTACAATTTGTTGCGCTAGCCAATAGAATAAAGTGTTACATATGTAGTGATATTCACATGCACAAAACCTATATAACAAACTACAGGAAAGAGAGAACCCCAAAAAGCATAATAGGACCTCATTTAAAACAGTTTAAAGAAACACATTATAAAATTACATTAAAGACATTTACAATATTAATCAGTATACGGTTTTGAATTTTTTTAAATCGTATAAAATACAAGAATGAAAGTTACAGTGCACCGCTTTATTACTTTCCTATTTACAACATTACCGACTTTATACAAAATTAAATTGATTTATTATATTACAGCTACTTATCTTTTTTACCATGCTGAATTTATTATGATAAGCAACCAGTCATGCCAACATTAATTACACTGTAATCTGAGTTGTTTTTTTTTAACTGTATTGTCATACTATATCGTAGATATTTTATTTAAGTGTATTTGAAGTGTACTAAGTGTTATGTTCGGAACCTGAATTTAAATCAGGCTTTGTAATTATTTGAGTGACCGAGATCATGTAAGTGTATTTCAAGTGTACTATGTATTAATTTATTGAGCTGTACTTAAATCAGGTTTTAAAATTGTTTGACTGATAGAGATCATGCAATGTTATTATTTGTTTATTGATTGTTAGAACCTGTCTGAGGACCACAGATGGAAATTAGCTATTAGCTATAATCTGGCATATTGCAGATTATATATAGGATTATATATAGGATTTCTGATTATGATTTTGAATGATTACTTTATTTTAATAAAGTAAAATACATCTGGGAGAAGTCAACTGAATCCAAGCAGCTCCAGCACAGTTATCTGTTGTCTTCAGAGCATGCAGTAAAATATGGGCCCTCTACACTGAAAGAGTGAGAGAGAGATTCCTGAGTAATAGAAAGCGGGGCTTATGTGCTCTGCTAGCTGGACCGTGTTATGGCCTGTCTGAAAACTTTTGCAAAGTTTAGCTTCAGAACTTCCCCAGACAAATGACCAGGGCTACATGCCATAACTCACAGAAGGCATCAACTCTCTCTCTCTTTCTATTCCTGCAGTATCTGTCTAAACAAACAAACACACACACACACACACACACTTTTCTCTACTGCCACTTGCTGAAAACACATATAGTATTCCTATGACCTTTTAAACATTTGTGTTGATGTCTCTGCATGTTGTGTGTGTGTGTGTGTGTGTGTGTGTGTGTGTGTGTGTGTGTGTGTGTGTGTGTGTATGTGTGTGTGTGTGTGTGTGTGTGTGTGTTGTGTGTGTGTGTGTGTGTGTGTGTTGTGTGGTGTGGTGTGTGTGTGTGTGTGTGTGTGTGTGTGTGTGTGTGTGTGTGAGTTGGTGAGTTGGTGACTGAATTTTGGGAGGTCGAGCGTAATGGAAATGCTTTCCACCTGCTATCCAGGTCGCTGCTGTGTTGACAGATAGAGAGACGACCTCTGCTGTGATGGTGGGAACGCCAACTGAGATAAATGATGGAAATAATGGAGCTCGATGGTACAAACACACACGACATGAAACTACAGAAAGCATGCGTTGAGTGATATTTTGTGTCACAACCCCTGACACCGGCACAGCGCCACATCATGATTACTGACTACCATAATGCATTTGTTTTAATCATAGGCGATCTGTATGTGGGAAATCACTGTGACATTTCAAAGTGGATGTTTTTAAGGGAGCAGTTTTTGTTTATGGACTCTGTTATAATGTAGAGTTCTGGCAGGGACTTGAGGGTTTCCTGGAGGTCAGCTAAAACAATCTTCCCACTCTGCAGCTATAAACAGGTTACAGTAGGAAGTGGAACTACTCAGCGTGACGGTTTGTGGACTGCCTTTATGAACCCTCCAGTTTGACGTTTTGGCTTTTTGCAACCAGAAGAGGCTGGAGCTCAGTAGAACAAAACGCTTAAGACATATTTAAGGCAACAGAATAGGTTACAGTTAACTTCCATAAACTAAAAACATATTGTGAAAGGTTTACAATTGAACGATTAAAACACAGACAACCCCCTGGTCATAAAGAAGCCCCGTCTTACCCTTTATCGTCTATTCTATTCTATCTATCTAAATGCGACTCAATGGGACCGTAACCTAAACAATGAGCACCATGCTGTATTGACTTGAAACAAGCATTTCAAACTAAAAACCTATTAAAACATGTTTACTGGGGTAATAAATAATGTGAGAAGTAGGATCATTCTATCATAGAGTTCTATACAATCTGACTTGTTTTTGCTGGCTATATATAAGTTTAAAGGTGGGGTAGGTAAGTTTGAGAAACCGGCTCGAGATACACTTGTTGTTATATTTCATGGAATGCTCTTAACATCCTGATAGCAATGAATATATGAAGTGCTTTGACAAAAAATCCATAAAAAATGTCATCTGTGGAAGCTGTAGCGCTGTAAAAAGCACAACTTTTATTGTATCATTAGTTTAGCATCTGCCGTGAGCAGCAGGTTAGTAAAGCAGCTTCAGCGTCTGCACTGATTGCAGGTCAGCTGAGAGGCCAACACACAGTCACTGTAGTTATTTGCATAAAACGGAAGAAAACAGACTCAAAGTGTGAAGAAATGCATGTTTAGACAGAAGGATTGATTAAAATAGAAGCGCCTTGTCAGACGTGTTTACGAGGATAACTGACAACAGCTGAAACGCCTCCTGTGTTTACACAGCCACAAAAGCTGTAAATGTGTTGACAATAGATTGATAAGTAGCAGTTGTCGCACAAGGACACAAGGTGCACTGAAGTGATGACAACCCACTGATGTGCCTACAATGTGCAATGTGTTGATTATCACTGGCTGCATTTACAGTGGACACACACATGTTGTTCTGATCTAATTATTCATGAAGAGTAGAGGGAATACTGTAATAAGGTAAGGTAATAAGCTCGCATATACATGTAGGCCTCCTTTGATTCGGGTCTGTAACATTGCAGCCTCAGTTTGCTCATTAGTCCATTTGCTATGTTGTCTTAAAGTCTTAAAGGGGCCCTATTCGGCTCATTTTCTCTCATACCGCCTGTGCTGCAGCTACTCATTTCACCCTCTGTCTGAAACCAGAACCCAGTGTGCTCTGATTGGTTAATCACACCGAATAATGTAGCATTCAATTGGCATATAGCTCCACAATGTTTGCCAAAGACTGTCGGTGAAGTCCAAGTTATGCTTGCCTTCAAATCTGGATAAGAATTCAAATGAAAATGAAATGTGTTCATCCAGCATGACCTTTTCTTTTAAGTCTCAACATCTCTGCTGTGTCAGTTGCAGAGAAGTACTTTGCCGTTTTTACTTTGAAATGTAACTCTGACGCAGGAGCTGGATATATACTGTATACTGAATGTAGAAGGACTGCCTTGGATATATTACCTACCTCTGCCAACATCAAAAATACTTCCTACATACAGTACAAAACAAATCCTCTGTGTCTCATTGAGTTTGGTTTTCTTCTCTAAAGCTGCTCTACTTGATTTAGGGTGATGAAACGTGTGTAGTTTTAAATACAAATCCTGGTCATGGCGCCTTTAACAATGTAATCAAACAATTCCGGCATCATCCTCTATCAAACTGGGTGTGCTTATTTAAAATCCAGTATTGTCCTGTGTGTGAATACTCCTCTTTCTCAAAGCTGTTATAGTAAACTGTTCTCTTGCCTGCACTAAACCACAGATTTCCAAACTATAGCTGCAAGGTACCTACTCTCAATGACCCAACGGTACAATGGACCACATGCTGACACACACACACACACACACACACACACACACACACACACACACACACACACACACACACACACACACACACACACACACACACAACACACACACCACACACACACACCACACACACACACACACACACTTTGAATAATCAAACAAGTCTTGAAACACTAGTATGCCTTTGTGGGTGCTCATGTTTGCAAATAAAGTGGTCTGTTGGCAGAAAATGCACATACAGTAAATATATACACATGCACACACACACATTCACACAAGCATGCATTAAGAAACACTTAAGGACCTTTAAGAGCATAGTTCATATTTTGAACCCATTTGAGAATAAACAAGAGTCCCTTAATGGGACTTTTTGTTCGCACTACATAGTAAATATCCTTCTCATGGCACAAAGTAAATGTAATATAGTGCACTATAAATATGGAGTGTTCTTGAACCTATCTTGTTTGATGCAGTTAGACTATGGAGGAAGTTGGACTTTGAATTATACTCTACTTTTCTCAAACAAACACTTTTGAAGCAACATCAGCTAAATTTGACAATCCAGAGTGGGCTGATCAAAGATTATCTCGTTAAAATTGCTTTATAAATCATGTCATATTGCCAACTGCTCCTTCTCTTAGCTTGCACCCACACTATTAGCTAGACACTTAAGATAAGATCAAATCAGAAAAGATAATATAAGACTTCAAATTCATCTAAATTAACCCAGCAACCTGCAGCTTGTAGGATCAAGGTTGCTTGTGCTGCAGAATTGCATACTGCTATTTCCCATTCATAGTCCAAAACACACGGATTATCAGCAGATGCATCAATGAAGTTAGTGTGTCTCAAACAATCTGTAACACCAGACGGAAAACAGATCTCTCCTGTTGCTCTAAATTGGACTAATAATGTACTGTGTCGATCATGCAGAAGCCCATTGGTTATTCTAAGAATCCTATCGGGAAAATATATATTTTTTATACCACAAACGTGCATCAGTGGCCAGGGCCGTATCCAGGATTTCCTAAATACCGAGGTCCAAATATGCTAAGGGGGTTCGGGGGATACCCCCCTAGATTTGAGGGATTTTCATGATCTAGTTAGGTGCTTTTTAAGTCCTGTGGGGGGTCACACATTGGATAATATATTGATTTCAAACCATGTCAGTGGGCTGACAATGTCAGCATCAATTATTTTTGAAAGTGTAATACATAAGGATCAGTTGATTGTTGCTATTAATGATCTGGACATGCAGAAGAAGCTAAAATGATCACAAAACATTGTCAACATTCATTTTCCATGTCTCTCTCCTTTCCATAACCTGCAGCCTCTCTTCCATCTTCTTGAGTCTCTGTCCTCTACTCTTTCTCTTTGTTCAATCTCTCCCTCGTTGTTCACTTTTTGCTCCTCCTCACTTGTCGCTCCTGCCAGTGAATTAAAAGCAATTCAGCAATTTAGTTCAATTAACTTGTTTGTTTGCATTCTTTTTTTACTTTAAATCAGTTTTGTTTGATTCTCAAAAGAGAACAAAGATGTAACTTAGCAAATTGTGTTTTATACAATTGTATGTTATTATGACATCATAACTGCAATAGATGTATGTTGTTTTACAATTATGCCTATATATTGTAAATGAAGACTATTGTTATAGATATATAGATGGATGGATGGATGGATGGATGGATGGATGGATGGATGGATGGATGGATGGATAGATAGATAGATAGAAGGGGTTATTATGCCTACATTATTTTGTGTGACTGTACCTGCAGTTCCTCCCTGACTTCCATCACTTTCTTTCTCTCTCTTTCTCTCTGCCTGTCCTCTCTCTATCTTACTAAAGCTGAGCTTCGACTGACGTAGTCTTTTCATTATATCTGAGTCAGTGTAAAAACAAAACAAAACAATGTTATATCTCCAATGTTTTACTCAAATTGAAATGAAAGAAAAGCATTACAACGTTTGTTAAAAGGTAATCCTTCTGACGTTGGATGAATGTAATTAACTGTAGCTCTCTAGCTAGTTTATTCACGCTATTTAAACCAACGTATAGCTGCAATATAAGTTAGTGTGCATGTTGTCGGACGTCCACTGACTAACGTAGAGCGTTCACACAGGATCTGCTGGTCATATGATGTCCTGATGAACAGAAACACAAGTAGCCCGCTGGACTCAGATCTCTAGATACCTCATCACTCCTCCGCTGATCCGGTACAAGTCCGGGCTGCGGTGGTTTGTTGATATATGTATACCTGATATATACATGTATGTTGTCTTCTTCTGTTTGCTTTAACCGAGGCTACGTACTTATGCAGCGCCCCCATCGTCAGTAAATGGAAGTACTACAAAGAACCCCGTTTACTGCAATTATTTCACAAGTTTAGTTATATACACAGCTCGAAAAAAATTACCGAGGTCCAGACCTCGGTGACCTCAATGGTGGATACGGCCATGTCAGTGGCATAAAAGAAAATGTTGTGTTTATATGAATGTGTCGGTTTTCTCAGTCAGTACGTGGGAGAGCCAGGATGTGCCTGCTTTGTAAATGTGAGTGTGGATAATGGAGAATCCAGAGATTGATGGAAAGGTTAATCATTCCTGACAGATGGTATGTGCTGCTAAATCAGCATTAGGTGTAGTCAGACTGTGTGTGTGTGTGTGTGTGTGTGTGTGTGTGTGTGTGTGTGTGTGTGTGTGTGTGTGTGTTGTGTGTGTGTGTGTGTTGTGTGTGTGTGTGTGTGTGTGTGTGTGTGTGTGTGTGTGTGTGTGTGTGTGTGTGTGTGTGTGTGTGTCTGTCTGTGTGCTCGGCTGTAATGAGCGGGTGTCCACTTGATTGGCCTTGAGGGGAGCGGTACTGGGACTGTCAGGCATGGGAACCAGCAGCCTCATTATTTTCAGTGTATGGGGGCGGGAAACAACAGCGTGTCCACCTCCTAACTTGTGTGTGTGTGTGTGTGTGTGTGTGTGAAATATTCTCTGTGACAGGACACACAAAGCGGCTTCCAACGAGGTGCGAGCCAAGGTCAACACCTCATCACCGCCAGAGCTTCATTCGACTCTATACAGACCAACAAAACCTCACCAAGGTCATGTGCTGTGACTCAAGAGGTGTGATTGGACTGACCCTTCATTGAGAGGCAGTGTGAACACCCAAACCTTTTGTCTAACCTCGTAAAAATCTGTGGACCTTGGGACAGCGCTCCACTGAATTGCCATACACGCTCAGTTTTAATGCACAGCTACTTGATTTGCTAAGACGTGCAGCCACCGTGCTTCCATGTGCCATACATAAAACATGATGTTGTGTAAACAAAATGCCTTCGCACGAGCCCCCTCCTGCAGAACATGAGCACACACATACATACATTTTCACACATTAGTTGTGGAAGGAAGGAGGAGCCACGGCTAGCACAATGTGATGAATGTGTTTGTACATCTTGTGTACACACAACAACCCTCTCACACAAACACACATGCAGCTGCACGTAACAGAAGAGGACGGAGAAAGACATTGAAACACAGAGGCAGGTTTGTGATGGAGGGGAAGGAGAGATTGCGAAGAAAACGAAGAAAACAAATGACACTTTTCAACTTTATCACAGCAGAGCGAAGATATTTATGTGTGTCTAAATACACACTTAGGTTTACGATTTGTATGCATTTTGGAATTTATATTGCAAGTATCAAACCTGCTCCTCCATGGAATGAAAATGTCCTTTATGAAAACAGCCAGTACTGGTTAAACATAGGAACAAGTAACATTGTGGGAAGGAAATGTTAAAAAGCCTTCCTTCTAGTGGCTTAATCTTTTAAAAAATATATAAAAAGACAACATTGTTTGACCATAGATTGTATATAGAAAGTCAATTTAGTCTAGCATTAGGAGGCTGCGAGTTTGGCATTTGGTCCATTGACATCCACCTGGTTTCATCGTCTTCTTATTTATGAACACAAGCATTTTCAAGCATTTGGACTACCTATGTTGGAAATGTATTATCCTTTTAATTGACATACAACATCTACTGCACGTCTGTCCGTCCTGTGAGAGGGATCCCTCCTCTGTTGCTCTCCCTGAGGTTTCTTCCATATTTCCCCAAATAAATAATACTAAAGGGGAAGGCTATGGCTCAGTGGATTAGTGCGCTGATCTTCGAACCAGAGGATAGCAAGTTCGAGTCCCACTGCAGTCAGCATGTCGTTGTGTCCCTGGGCAAGACACTTCACCCCAAATGGCTCCTGTGGGGATTGCCCACAGTACTAAATGTATGTTAGTCACTTTGGATAAAAGGGTCTAACAAGTGACATGTCATGTAAATGTGGGGTTTCTTCGGGCCCTTCTCACTTCTCTTATTTTTCATTTCCTCGCTCCTCGGTCTCACCAGAAGTTGATTTGTCTGCGCCATCTTGAGTAGCGTCCCATTGGCCTTATTTTTGCCGGAGGATCGAGGAGCGATAATGGAGGAGCTATAACCGAGGAACCACCAGACCATCCTTCGATGAAATCCTCAGACACTCGCTCACTGATTGGACGATGCAGAGCATGCACTGATCTGATGCTTCTTGACATGAGAGTGAAGAAAATACATGAACCTCACAGGAGTCACTCCTCAGTTTATACCATGTTTTGTTTCAATTAATGTATCATTTAGTTACAAATATGTGATATATCTGAACAACAAAGTGGTCAAAAATCATTTTCTTCATTTGTTGGAACCATTTTCATGATCGCTTTTTTCCTTTTACATTTTCATTTATCGTCATTTCCATTCAGTCAGTCATTAAGTGCTATTAAAATGTTAATGTGCTACATATCCACACAAACAAACAAAGTGTGCAATCCAATGAATGTTAATCTAACTGGGTTTTGATAGATAACATATCTCTTTTTCTTCTCTCAATTATTTTATTTCTTTTGTGCACTCTAATCAATAATAATCAAACTATTGTTCGTTTATACATTTTAAGAATGGCGTTTATCTTTTTTGAGAATTAGTTCTTATTTTATTTTATTTATTTGGGTCTACAACAGATGATGCAAATGTTTGTGTCAGTAAATGTGTGCTAACAGAGGCCGGGGTATTTGTGAAAACAACGGGGACAGAGCTGCTGTCAGACGATCAGCTGTGCAGCGTCATCACAAACGGATGTCGCTTCACGTGACGCTCCGGAGGAAAGGACGTCCCATTGCTCTTAAAACTCATTTCCCTGCTTCTCGTGGTTTCCTTGCGTCTCTCCATTCTTCCCTGGTGGGAGGGACTAGTCACAGGGAAACAACGCAAGTGAGGGACGCAAGGAATCCATTTAACCGAAGTGAGAAGGACCCTTCTTGTCCGATGTGAGGGTCCAAGAGGGGTCATATTCATATCCTGTACAAACTGTAAAGTCCACTGACACAAATGTAAGATGTATATTGGGCTATATAAATAAACTTTGATTGATTGCCATCTGACTTTTTAGGTGACCAAAATCTGACAAGTAACTTTCTTGTAGTGAAAACACAATGTGAAAGAGTTCATAAGGCAAAGCAGGGGGCTCGCGCAGAGCAGATAACACTGTTTTAAAAACCTGTCAATCACTTTATATTCACGCCCTAAAGCTTACGGTGCTTTATGGTCTATTTCACTCCAAATGGGACCTCACTTGAGGTCACTGAAGAAAAGAGAACAAGGTCCATATTATTTTGGATATTTTCTGTATTTTGAAGGTCAATCCTTTGATAAAATGGTGTCTTTAAAAGACTCATCTATTAAGTTACTAAAGATGGTTCAGCTTTCAAATGAACAACTCAGAAGGTCTTTTATTTCAACACAGGTTAGATGTTTTTAATTAAAACATTTGTATTTGTATTTCAGATGTTACATCTTTCAACTATTAATTAGGTCTGAAATGGTTCTTTATGCTGTTATTTATAAATTGCGTATTTGTTATGTACTGTAAATATGAAGTCTTTAAGCCTATTGTGTGCTGTCTGTATGAATTAATTCGGTGGCAAATTAGTTTCTTCATAGGGGATTAATAAAGCTTTCTAGTCTAATAATAATATGACACTTGAAACAAATTAAATAAAACAATGAAAACACAAAATATCCTGATGAGATTACATAGGATGAAATCGTTTACATCATAAATGGAAGAGGTCCCCATAAATTCGTTTTAAAAAGACGCATTTATATTTTAAAGAATCCAGTCAGATGGATCAGATCAGAGCCCTCTGTTTGCACAATAAGGTTTAATTATCGTTTTTAATTTCACCAAAGAGTCTAGCCATAGCAATGGCACCTCCTGATTATAATAGCATATTTATGGTCAATGAGGCGATCCTGGTGTATATTTTTCAAACTTTATTTCGACTTTAATGTTGGTAAGATAAAATGTGTTTAACTGTCCTTGAAAGAGGTCTCTTCAATATGTATTTATTCTTTCAATGTTTTATCTTCCATACACCTGTCCACATTCTAGCCCTCAGACAGTTAGGCGGAACATAACTGGGGTCCATCTTTTTAGGAAAATGTCACTATACGCTTTTGGGGGTACTTCCCTCCCTGTAGTGTGTTATATAGGGGTTTTTTTGCATGTAAAAGGTCTGCAAAGTCTAAAATCCCAAAATCCCCTGCCTGAAACGCCTCCATTGGACTCTTTTGTTTACTTCCGTAACATGGTGACATCACTCACGCTTCTATTGGCTAGCGCAACAACACATTGTACGTGATAGGCTAAGGGGCGGGACATCTCTAATGGCGCGTTTCCACTGCAGGCCTCGCTCGGCCTCGCTCGGTTTGGTTAGGCCTTATTAGGCCCGACTCACTTTAATGCTGCGCTTCCATTACAGTTTAGGAACTGGGGTAGTTACTATAGTAACGCAGTGTAGGCGGAGCCATGACGTAATCTTCAATGAGCGCCCCAAAAAACAACACAGCCGTTAGCTCTTAGCACTCAGAGCTCACAGCTCTTCATATCTGTTCAGAAACTTGACAAAAGTTAAACAAGTACAAACCACAGACTGCCTGTGTCATGGCGAATACAGTCGCTGGTTTATTTATGTCTGTATAGGCCGTTGTTGTGAGTGTGGACGGTCAGATATATAACGTTAGCTTAGCCAAGCTCCATTTAGAAAACACGCATTTTAAAAGGGTTTTTCGCCTGCCGTCTGTCTGCAGACTTGTCAAAGTATTAATTCATGGTTTTTACTAACCGGTATCAGTATGTTGTTACTTCGGCATCATTTTGAAACGTGTATTACAATTAAATCACGGTCAAATATGTTCATCTTGTTGTAGTTGTAGCCCCCTTGCCAGCGATTCTCTCTCTAGTTTAGCATACTCAGCCTGGTTGTTCCTGGCCCTAGAACCACGATTTATTCGGGCCAGAAAAAAGGTGAAAAAAATAGCCCCGGGCCAAAACTAGGCCAAGTGGAAACGCAACCAAAAACGGGCCCCGCACGGCTCGGCACGCTTAAAGCGAGCTACCCGCTGCATTGGAAACGCGCCATAAGCGGTTGACCAATCACAACAGAGCCGGCCAGCTAACCAATCAGAGCAGACTGGGCTCTGGTTTCAGACAGAGGGGGAAAAGAGGTGCTGCAGCACAGGCAGTATGAGAAAAATAAAGAGCTTTTTTTTTAACATTAAAGCATGGAGACATGTCACAGAGACACAACATACTAATATGAACCTGAACATCAGTATAATCACACTCCTTTTAGTGTGGCTTATGTAAAAAAAAATCCCCCCACACATGGATATGATACGAGTAGATAGATAGTTGTAATTGTTTGTAATAGTTGTTTTGGGTGGGCAGGTGATGCTCTCTCTCTCTCTCTCTCTCTCTCTCTCTCTCTCTCTCTCTCTCTCTCTCTCTCTCTCTCTCTCTCTCTCTCTCTCTCTCTCTCTCTCTCATTGTGCACTGCGTCCCTACAGTCTGCACCTACATGTACTGATGTTGTCAAAGCTGAATTTGATTTAATAAAAAAAGACTTACACATTTTATCCATTTAATAACTTTGTTCAAATTGAATTTGTTCAAGGATTTATTTTTTTATGGGTGATGACGTGATAAAGTATGAGCACAGGCATTCAAAACTTGTATTCAAAAACCCTCAGCAAAAGCTTCAGTCTCTTTACTTGAGCAGCTGCGATGAATAGCTGTGATCATGTTGGTTTTACATGGAAATGAGACATGAGGTAGTTGAATACAGTAATTAAAGACAATGATGCTCTGACCTCCTCCTTTAGAGAAGAGCAGACTCCTCCTCCAGCATTAAAACCCTCCACTCTTTTAATACTCTGTGAATAATCGCTGAACCAATTTGCATAAAACATTTATTTTGATTGACATCTATGAGGTGCTGCATCAAAGCTTCGTTTCCACTGACACATCTAGCGACAAATAATCAGTTTGACCACCGTCATATTTCACCAGCACTTCTTGTTTGTTCTGCCGACCTCCTCATTTCTCCGTGTCATGTCCATGTAATTGAATACTTGGCGAACATGCGCTTATTAAAAGGGCCATTCAACACCACTCAGATGTGTCATAATGCCCGCTACTCTTCCCGTACATCTACGAAGATGAAGTACATCCATAAAATCAGAGGTTGTTAGGAGATTAATTCAAAAATGTCAAATCTTATCAAAGTAGAACCAAAATATTAACGAATAAGTGATAACTTTTTCATATTTCCTGCCTGAGTCATCTTCTCTATCAAGCTCAACATTTTTGTAAAGCATTGATGTTGTTTTCTACCAATGTTTCTTGCTCATATTATTTAAAAAAACATATTTATTTCCTTCATGGATAGCTGTGTTTGACGTATTGGTGCTGATGGAAGTCAGACATCAGTTCAGCTTAGGCGTGCTTGAAATGTGTGACTTTATCACTTCTAGAGCCAGCAGGAAATATTACGACTTTTGATGATTGGACGGTCTTATCTCTGAGGTGAAATATTTTTCCTGAAAACGTGATGTGCTGTAATAGAGGCTCTTACAAAGATGCTCCTGCTGAGCATTAAAACATGTGTGACAAAACAATTACCCAGCGTCACATCTTACAGACACACACATTCACATGTACTAAGGTCACATAACATAGACTTACATTCATAAACTGCACACGTGTTGTCCCCAATTGCTAAATAGTTTTTAGAACATGTGTCTACTCTGCTAGCCTGAATCAGAAACACACACACACACACACACACATACCATGTATACATCACTTCAGGGGACATTACATTGACATACATGCATTTCCTGGAGACTTATCCTAACCTTAACCATAACCAACACATGCCTAACCCTAACCTTATCCTTACCCTAACCAAGTCTTCACCCTAAAATGAATGATTCCCCTCATGGGGACCTCCAGTATGTCCCCATAAGGGAGGCGAGTCCCCACACGTGACTGTGTAAACAGATGTAGGTCCCCACAAGGATGGTAATGCTAGGCCACACACACACACACACACACACACACACACACACACACACACACACACACACACACACACACACACACACACACACACACACACACACACACACACACACACACACACACACACACACACACAGCCTGTTCCTAAAGCAGCTAGTGAACTTGTTTGAAAATGTCACTATTATTAACAAAACAAAATGCTCTAGTCTGAAATCCAGTTGGGGAATTTATACTTTCCCCTGTACACATCTGAAGCTACTTGTTCTTTATTTAAATGCCAAACAATTGCAGCTTTGTATTTTTTAGACAACTGATTTCTTGCTTGCACAGTATTTTTACATTGCGGTACATTCATTAGGTTTAATTTAACAAGCTATGATGACAACATTGTCATCTGCTAGCTTTATCAGTCTGATGTTTAGTCCTTGTTGTTTAATATATATATATTCAGATTCAATATTAAACTTTAACTATATGTTGATTTTTCAGGTGTATCCTTTTCATGATAGGAATCAGTGATGTAGGTGTGAGGTCACATGTCTCTCTTTGTGCCATGTTTTACCTGCAGAGGTTTAAAAACAGGCCAGAAAAACACTTTCCAAAGGTACTGTATTCGGGAAGTGCTGAAATAATTCACTGTAAACTGTAGAAGAGCTTTCCCTGATAAATAATGATGTGGTTAAACTTTCCCAAATCTATTCTAAATGAAGCACTTACTTCTCACACATTGTTTGTTGCAGGGAATGAGCTCTTTCTTTCACAGCGCCTCACCTGACTTCCCCACCACAAAACCAACTTCTTCACAGCTTATTTTTGGTTTCTGTCGCTGCAGACAGGTATTGTTTTGGATTTGTCACAAGCTTAGAGTCTGGTTCTAAAGCGAGGAACGAGGGATTATTCTATTAGTCATTTTCCCTCACCAAAATAATGTAGTGGGGAAGATTTAATATGGTTTTAAAGGTGCTGGGTGGAAGGAGATCTGACTAGGCGGCAGATTTACAGAGAGGTTTCAACCATTTTGCATAATCCCAAGAGACATCTGTCTGTGAGTGTGAGTCCCACCTTGCAAATTTCACATTTGAAGAATTTAAATGAGATGCTTTAGGACAAGACACACAAACAGACTTTAGCAAACACACACGGGCAACTAAGATTTGAGGCTAATCTTAGTTGCCCCAAAGCATGAAAACACTTTGAAATCTGATTCTGATTTAAAGAAAAACGTTTTAATGTGAGTGTGTTGTTGTGCAGGGGCAGGTGTGTGTGTGTGTGTGTGTGTGTGTGTGTGTGTGTGTGTGTGTGTGTGTGTGTGTGTGTGTGTGTGTGTGTGTGTGTGTTTCGTAAACCCCCAAACCAGAATGTGTTAATCTCTGTATTACGTTAATATCATTTGTACATTGTTTTCATTCCTTATTTGCAGAACCTGGTGGATGTGAAACACTTGATACCTAAGTCACACACACACACACACACACACACACACACACACACACACACACACACACACACACACACACACACACACACACACACACACACACTTAAAGGCACACACAGATGCATCTTTGTCTGTTATGTTATCTTGTCCCTGATAGTTCCTCTGCATACAAAACACCCTTCCACTTTTTTGTGATTCATTTTGTTTGTTTTCCGTTTTGTTTTTCCTCGTGCATGGTGTCGCATTGCTAGACGATCGTCTGTCACATCTCGAAGGCGTCTGTGCACGTGTGGGCCCGGCCGTTTAAACACGAGGCGAAGCTACGTGTTTGATTTTGATCTTCTTTCAACTGTCAGCCAGCTCAGCGTCGAATTCTCTCCGTCTGTCTGTTGCTCTGTCTGTCTCTGTTCCTACAGCTGTCACAGCCACGCTGCCGACACAAAACGAGACACCAGGTCGCTGACAGGATCTATCCGAGGCATTTCTACCATGTGCTGTTGCTTTGGCTAAGTTTAGAGTTTGAACGTTTTGATTTGGACATGTTAACACAGTCAGTTGACGACGTCTTGTTGAACTTTTTCTGTATATCCCTCTGAATTATATCTCCCTCAAGCAAAAATCACGTGTTAAAGTTAAGCACAAAAATGTAAAGGAACAGAGGTAACAAAGCCGCTCATAAAACGATCAAAGAACCGCAGGCTTTCGACCTCAGCAGGTTATAGGGTTCAATCCAGGAGACAGAACCTCCCTGACCTTTTAATGCATTCATTTAAAACTCTAAATGTAAGTGTGTGTTGTCTTCTCTTTTGCAGTCCAAGATTTTAACCCTTTTTGTTTAAGAGCATTATTGCGTGTTAAGTTAATCCAGAGATTTTTTCTTTTTTACAGACTTTTAAAATTATAATAATAATAAATTATATTTTTATAGAGCTTTTCTGGGACTCAAAGTCGCTTTACAATATAAGGGAGGATTGGGGTGGGGGGAGTACAAACAAAGGACCAACAAAGACGATCAACGGGCATGGGTTGATGGGGGGGGGGCTATGAGTAGACAGAGAAGAAGAGATGAGTTTTGAAGCTGGACTGGAATACTGTGAAGGACTCAGACTCACGGAGATCTTAGGGGAGGGAATATCAAGAGGGAGCTGCAACAGAAAAGGCTCTGTGTCCGAAGCTGCAGAGTTTGGACTTGGGCGGTGGATCTGACTGACTGTGGGGGTAGGGGGTGAGAAGATCAGTGAAATGGGGGGCCAGATGGTGGAGTGCTTTCTAGGTGAGGACCAGTATTTTTTGGAGTTGATGCGGTGAGAGACGGGAAGCCAGTGAAGTTCTTTGAGGACTCGGGTGATGTGGTGCCATGATTTGGTGCACAATAATGTATGACTTGACAAGATTTGTGCGATGCAGATAAACATATTTATGGCTGTTGTAGAATGAGGAGGGACAGAGATGGTTGAAGAAAAATAAATTACAAGATCTTAATCTCCTGCGGAAAACCCAAAGAGACTATAAATGCATGCAGATGCAGATATATGCCATGGAAGGCAGAGATTTAGCATTTTTACAGCATTATTTATGGGTAATGTGTTCCTAATTGGAACAAAGATCACACAAACAAGAAAAAAATAGAAGCTATCGACTTCCTCTAATATGGTCGGCTTCATAATTATTCATTTGACAAAAAATATATCAATATTTGCAAATGGCACACGTAGCGCTTGTTCAGTCAGACGAGGATAATTAGTATGCGGATGATGGCAGAGTGCTGAAATGTGTCTGCCGCTGTGCTTTATCAATACACCAGGATGGATGTGCTCTGTCTGCGTGGGGCTCCACTCGTCTGATTTGGATGTTTATTGGAGCCTACACCCATCCGGAGAGCTATCGGACGACTTTAATGATAACTCATCAGGCTGTGCACACTTCTTCTTCCTACTTTATCAAATCTGAAGAGCTATATTGAAGGAAGATCCTTATCCAAATGTTGGCTCATGTGTGAAGTCCAGCTTTAGATGCACTAAGCATAAGGGTTTATGTAGAAAAGTTGAATAGGAAGGTATGGAAAACATGCATTTGCAGTATTTTCAAGGTTTCTTTGCATTTTTAAACTGGTTTGAGAAGATTTGTACCTGAATTTTATGTTCCCACGCACTCAAGAATTGGTGCTTTTTCTTCTTTTAGACAATGTCAAATACATGTGAACAGAAAAATATGGAGGAAACACACAACAGTACATGTGCAGGTACTTATGCATCGCAGTCCCTTTAAGAAAAACTAAAATAACTCAAATACAACGCATAATGTTTGTACTGCAGTGCTGTAATATATTGAAGAAAATTTAGTAAGCTATTGTACTTAAGTAAGATTTTTGGGTGCTATAGGACTTTACTTAAAGGTGGGGTAGGTAAGTTTCAGAAACCGGCTCGAGTGCACTAAAATTTGAAAGTACACAGCCGAAAAGAATCCGCCCCTTCCTTCAGACTTCCTTACAGAGCACCTCCTCCAACACACATGAACGCGCACATGACTTAGGTTGGCTATATAGTTTAGGAGAATTGTAAACCATACAAAACAGATAATTACCTGTCCAAGAGAAAAAGAGCGACCACGGCGTCAGATTTCAACTCGGTGTGTTCCATCAGTAGTCGCCATCGTTGAAAAGCAACTCCGATATTGACTCTGGTTTGACTTCTCCTAGTTTCCACTTTCTTTTTGTTCTTAATTTGCTCCGTTACATTTTTTCCTTTGCGACTAGGAGACGATGTTGAACCTAACTCTGCCATTGTGAAAGTGGCCGCCTGTTGCTGGCGAGTCAATGAAGTACTGCTGCAATGCACGCCCAATGACGGCACGCCCAATGAGGGCACGAGATACATTTGTGCGTGCCCGAGATGGAAGGCTGACAGACAGGGCGGCAATCCAATCCGTTTAGCCGGGCCGGCTAAAATGATTGGTCGTGCTTTTGACAGTATTACGGGTTCCACAGATGACTTTTTTTTATGGATTTTTTGTCAAAGCACTTAAGACATTCATTGCTATCGGGATGTTAAGAGCATTCCATGGAATATAACAACAAGTGTATCTCGAGCCGGTTTCTGAAACTTACCTACCCCACCTTTAAGCATTTCCATTTTATGCTACTTTAAACTTCTACTCCATAGAACTTACTACATTTATTTTGTTATTAGTTACTTTACATATTGAGATTATAAACTAATATAAAATATAAATAAACCAATACATAAACTATGATGGTTGGTTAAGTTAAAGTATTGGCATGAAAATATACTTACCAAAAGTAAAATTACTTATTGTGTGTTACTGGATTATAATTATTAATGCATGAATGTGTTCATCTCAATATCTTAAGTAACATTTTCTTCAGGACTTGTAACAGAGTATTTTCACAGTGTAGTAATTCTACTTTTTCAATATCTGAGTACTCATTTCACCTCCGGTAAACTGTTATGTCAAATATTATCACACTTTGATTTCTGAATATGTATTTCTTATGTAACTTAGGTTTCAAATGTTTTAATAATCTTTAGTTTTAAAAGTCCATGGCTGTTGAGCAGTATATGAGCTGTACGATAATGAGCTCAACATATGCAGAGTTCACCACCTCGGCTGTGAATGAAGACTGACACACCTCCATTAAACATCCTCTGAGCAACAAACTTAAATCATCATCATCGTGGGCCAGAACGTCAGACCTGCATCGTCAGCAGACACTAACAGCCCCACAGCAGCCATTGTATCATTACGCACCGTTACATCCCGCCAGTCATATAACAGCTCTTGATTGATCACTCGGGAACGGCTGTAATTTATTATTTGACATGTGTTTTACTGCATGTTTGAACCGATGTGTAAAAGCTGCTGGAAGAAAAGTCTTGCTTGAAGAAATTGCTCTGTGTGAGACTCTTTTGAGACTCACGACTCGAGCTGGAGGACAGATTAAGGGACACTGTGGAGTTTTAGACCGCTGGAGGCACAGCATGACCAAACTCTGATTCCCAGAATTGTTTGTAACCTGCGTTCTGCCAGCAAGAGCATGAGTCAAGTCAAATTGCCCATTAAAATGACACAGCAACAGAATAATTCACTTTTACAGCTGTGTTTTTTACAAGAATGAGAACAAATACAGGCCGTTAAAAGTACATTTAGTCAATTTTGAGGTACTTTACATGAGATTATTATTTGTGTGCTATACCTCCACTCCACTCAATTTGGAGGCAAATATATCGTACTTTTACTCCACTATAGCCTATTTATTTGACAACATTAGTTAGTATGAAGGTTCATATAATTATTGAAAATGTTAAATTAGCTATTTATTTTTGAGATTTTATAATGAAGTTAGATACCCGGCAGTATAAAAACTGAATACAATTAAACAGCCTTTACCAGTTGTCAAATTAAAATGATGAACAACTTCCTATAATCCAGTGATATTATATACACTGAACAAAAATATAAATGCAACACTTTTGTTTTTGCTCCCATTTTTCATGAGATGAACTCAAAGATCTAAAACCTTTTCTATATATACAAAATAACCATTTATCTCAAATATTGTTCACAAATCTGAAAATATCTGTGATAGTGAGCACTCCTCCTTTGCCGAGATAATCCATCCCACCTCACAGGTGTGGCATATCAAGATGCTGATTAGACAGCATGATTATTGCACAGGTGTGCCTTAGGCTGGCCACAATAAAAGGCCACTCTGAAATGTTCAGTTTTATCACACAGCACAATGCCACAGATGTTGCAAGTTTTGAGGGAGCGTGCAATTGGCATGCTGACAGCAGGAATGTCCACCAGAGCTGTTGCCCGTGAATTGAATATTCATTTCTCTACCATAAGCCGTCTCCAAAGGCGTTTCAGAGAATTTGGCAGTACATCCAACCGGCCTCACAACCGCAGACCACGTGTAACCACACCAGCCCAGGACCTCCACATCCAGCATGTTCACCTCCAAGATCGTCTGAGACCAGCCACTCGGACAGCTGCTGCAACAATCGGTTTGCATAAACAAAGAATTTCTGCACAAACTGTCAGAAACCGTCTCAGGGAAGCTCATCTGCATGCTCGTCGTCCTCATCGGGGTCTCGACCTGACTCCGGTTCGTCGACTTGAGTGGGCAAATGCTCACATTCGATGGCGTCTGGCACGTTGGGGAGGTGTTCTCTTCACGGATGAATCCCGGTTTTCACTGTTCAGGGCAGATGGCAGACAGCGTGTGTGGCGTCGTGTGGGTGAGCGGTTTTCTGATGTCAATGTTGTGAATCGAGTGGCCCATGGTGGTGGTGGGGTTATGGTATGAGCAGGCGTATGTTATGGACGACGAACACAGGTGCATTTTATTGATGGCATTGTGAATGCAGAGATACCGTGACGAGATCCTGAGGCCCATTGTTGTGCCATTCATCCACGACCATCACCTCATGTTGCAGCATGATAATGCACGGCCCCATGTTGCAAGGATCTGTACACAATTCCTGGAGGCTGAAAACATCCCAGTTCTTGCATGGCCAGCATACTCACCGGACATGTCACCCATTGAGCATGTTTGGGATGCTCTGGAACGGCGTATACGACAGCGTGTTCCAGTTCCTGCCAATATCCAACAACTTCGCACAGCCATTGAAGAGGAGTGGACCAACATTCCACAGGCCACAATCAACAACCTGATCAACTCAATGCGAAGGAGATGTGTTGCACTGCGTGAAGCAAATGGTGGTCACACCAGATACTGACTGGTTTTAAGACCCCCCCCAATAAAGCAAAACTGCACGTTTCAGAGTGGCCTTTTATTGTGGCCAGCCTAAGGCACACCTGTGCAATAATCATGCTGTCTAATCAGCATATGCCACACCTGTGAGGTGGGATGGATTATCTCGGAGGAGAAGTGCTCACTATCACAGATTTTTTCAGATTTGTGAACAATATTTGAGAGAAATGGTTATTTTGTGTATAAAATGTTTTAGATCTTTGAGTTCATCTCATGAAAAATGGGAGCAAAAACAAAAGTGTTGCATTTATATTTTTGTTCAGTGTACATTATGTGGGAAATGGGTGTTCTGCATAACAAGTCCTCTTGCTTTTGGTACTTTTTGTATATTGAGATGCTAATACTTTTAATGTTGAATGCAGGACTTTAACAGAGTATTTCTACACTGAAGTACAAGATCCGAGTACCTCATCCCCAGGGGCGTTTCCTGGACCTGGAAACATAATTCGTGAGTGACCAAACCGTTTGAGACCCACTGAGATAACTTAGACTAAAGTTAACTATCTGAACACTCTCAGAGTCCTTTGCTCACCTGAGCCTCTCAGTCTGAGAGGAGAGGACTCTCCTCTAGCTTGTTGTGGAACAAACAGCTCCTTACTGTATGTCCGTTAGTGCAGCTAGCTAACCAGATGCTAACAACACGGTCCCTGCTGGCACCGGTGCTGGCCTCTGTTGCATTCACTGAACACGGGAAATTACAATCCTGCCGTCCTCTCTAGTGTCATGACGAGGTTCAGGTAAAGCACGGTTAGTGTATTATATTATTGGGGGAGAGTTGTCTGGGGCTACAGAAAAAACATTCGGGGCTTTAGGCGACGCCACTGCTGTGCTCATTATTGAGGGAGAGTTGTCCGGGGCTACAGCAAACATATACGGGGCTTTAGGCGACGCCACTGCTCATCCCCTGACAAATACTTTCAATGCATAAATACACAAGCTGTGATCATGAATGTTGCTATTATGTTCATTTTCGGAGTCAAAATGTAAAGTGCGCAGATACATTTTTTATATTCAAGTCGAGTTTTGAATGTGTCATGTCATGTCTCGAAAAGTCGTCCAAGTATAAAATGCTTTATTTTTCTTTCCTTTATTTTTCTAACTTCCTCTGAAAAAGTCATTGGTGCAGGGTGAGTATTGCAAAATCGGAGTGCAAGTCATTAAGGGACGTGTTATTAGGGTTTCTTTTATGAGCACTTTTAAATTGCTTGACTTCGATTCTGCACCTTACCCTGTCTACATTTTCCGTCCTTTAAAAACTCATTTTGTATGTTAGTAATAGTGTTTTACCCAATTGCAATTTGCAGGAAACACAATCGCTGCCTGGATTGTGGTAACGGACGATATCTTTTCAGATGAATGAAGCGCTATTATGCGAGTACTTTGTGACTTTCCACTCCATTTGGATCCATAATATTGGGCTTAATAACAGAAACAATTATCTGTATAATGAACAATTCAACAGCACCGCAAACTCCAGCCTCCAAAGTTATACCACCCTTGAATCACAACCTCTCTAAAACAGTTAAACAAAAAATGAACAGGACTGATGTTCTAGACTGCATCTGTTTCAGTACATACTGTAGGTAGCAGCTTATACATGCTTAATGGCAAGTTTTACGTTAAGTGTCTTTAAAAAGTACACCTGGCTTTACTCTGCAGTGCATCTTTAAAGAGGCCCTATTATGTAGTGTGTTATATAGGTTTGTGTGCATGTCAATGGTCTGCAGAGGCTAAAATCCTAATGTTCCCTCCAGATGGAAGTTTCTCTCCCACACACTCCTCCCACCTGCCCGAAACGCCTCCATTAGACTCCTTTGTTTACTTCCTTAAAATAATGACATCACTTTGCACTCAGGGTTCAATTGGCTATAGAGCTCCAACACATTGTTTGTGATCTCTAAGCGGTTGACCAATCACATCAGAGCAGACTGGGCTCTGGTTTCAGACAGAGGGTGAAAAGAGGCGCTGCAGCACAGGCAGTATGAGAAAAATAAAGAGCTTTTTGAACATTAAAGCATGGAGAAATGTCCCAGTAGAGGAACACATTACAAATATGAACCTGAAAATGAGCAGAATAGAGCCCCTTTAAAACCCCAAATAACATGTTTCTCAGTTTATCTCAGAAGTCTATAATGAAAATGTGCCAGCGTCTTTCTTTTAGTTTAATAATAAATCCCAATGTCTCAGTGAAAGTGACGCACACATTGTTTTTGTCGTTATCATTTATTCATCCGGCAGCTGGGCTCTAAGACGCACAGAGCAGCACTTGTCTTTCCTGTCAGATTTATCTGCCCTCTTGTAATCTGAAATTCCACTTTCCCCAAAATCCCTCATCTCTCCGTGCACTCTTTTCACACCCAACCACTCTTGCTCTCCCCTGCCCCATTTTTCTTCCCCTATCTGTTTCTTTATCTCTCACACACACACCACACACACACACACACACACACACACACACACACACACACACACACACACACACACACACACACACACACACACACACACACACACACACACACACACACACACACACACACACACACACACACAGTGTATGCCAAGTTGTTCAAATTGAGCTCTCCATCTTTTTTCCCGCACACAAAGAGGTAAACACAGCCTGGAAAAAAATAGCATTCATCTCTGCATCTATCTCTGATTCTGGGCTCAAAGATGAGAATCCTTTGGAAGAAAATTCTCTCTCTCACACACACACACACACACACACACACACACACACACACACACACACACACACACACACACACACACACACACACACACACACACACACACACACACACACACACACACACACACACACACACACACACACACACACACACACACACACACACACACACACACACACTCTATCTCGCTCTTCCTATCTCAACACAAATTGAATCTATGGTCCTGACAGGGCAAGAGGACAGGAAGGACGAATACAAATCACCTCATTACACACACCCTAACACATCCCTCTCGCACACACACACATGAACAGACAGACACATACAAACAGGTCACTCACATGTATTAGAGATGGAAATAGAAGAAGGATCGTGGTCAAATGTCATTTGGTGTGTAAATGCTGACAGACGAGGGCAGGAGGCCACTTGAGATCCGAGACGCAGTTTAGCGGGAATAACGGACGGACAGACTGAGCAACAATGATGTGCACACTTGTGGTGGTTAGAATAATGATGATTATGATTACACTGATGAATGATGAAGGTCACTGGGACAATGTGAGCAGTGAAAGTGACGATAATAATGATGTCCTCACAATCGTTATCTCGTCCCTTCTCTCAGTGATGAAGACCGTGATTTTTTTCGTTTTCGGCTGCACATGAATGTTTTCAATGGTGTCTGTGATAACTCCACGGTTGACTGACGACTTCCCGCAGCCCCACCGTGACTGCAATTTAGAGTCCAAGGTGCAGCTGAAGAGATTATTGATCACAGCAAGCGGATTGGATGTTATCCTAACAAGATCTGCAGACTCTCCTGCTGTTAATTTTTTGTTAAGAATCTTAATTTGTCAACAGCTTTGATAGACAATGGAGTCTGGCAGGTTTCAGGGTTAACATTTGGTTCTTTTAATCAATTCCACTGGATGAATGTTAGTCGGAATGGAAAATAATCTGTTATCTTATTAAGTGTGTTGTAAAAGGAAGTTTAACCTTCACTAGTTGACATTTTGGCCACATGGGGGTGCGACAGAAATAAGTTATGAGATCAATGCTGATTTTGTCCACTTTTTGGCTAAAGTAAACCCAATTTTCACGTAAAGCTCTTCAGCTCGTTTTTGGTCTCCACCAACCCATTGACCTTGTGATGCGGTTTGAAACAAGTCTATGATAATCCGGACCCAAATTCATACAATTCGCCTGTAAAACAAACCAAGCACACATTGGCAATAGCCGTACTGTATATGTGACCACAGCTACTCTTATGCTTTCACCACTTCATGCATTTGAGGGGTCAAATTGAAACAAACTGGGTCCAAACATACAGGAATCTGCAATATCCTATGAGTGTTCTTTTTAAATCATAGAATATAACTTCCTCATAGAAAACAGGAGATTTTGCTTCAGTGTCCTGATTGATATAGACACAGCTCTATCCCAAAAATTGTAGTGAAAAGTGAAAAAGCAGCATCAAGACCGCTGAGATGCCCTTGAGCAAAATCCTTATCCTGCCTTCTGCACATCACTCAGTTTAATCAGATGATCATACTGTGTTTGTACTGGGAAGCTTCCAGGTGTGAATGTGTGTAACAATATTCATTTGAGAAAATGTATTCTTTAATTTGGGGGAACCTCAACACTGAAACACAGCTGCTAACCTGCTGCTAACACTCTGGGTGCAAGATGCTTCATATTATACATCGGACTGTAATGTTCTACAGGGTAAACATAATGCCAAAGGCTGTAACATCGTCTCTAAATACGCAAAGAAGTTAAAAGGGGCAATATTTTTATTTTTTGGGTTCTCCCTTTCATGTAGTGTGTTATATCGTTTTTGCTGCATGTAAATAGTCTGCAAAGGCTAGAATCCCAAAGTTCCCTCCAGAGGGAGTTTCTCTCCCACACACTCCCCCCCTGCCTGAAACGCCTTTGTTTACTTCTGTAACATAATGACAGCTAGCTAACCAATCAGAGCTGACTGGGCTCTGGTTTCAGACAGAGGGTGAAAAGAGGTGCTGCAGCACAGGCATGAGAGAAATAAAGACCTTTTTGAACATTAAAGAATGGAGACATGTCACAGTGGAGGCAGAAAATACAGATATAAACTCTGAAATGACCATAATAGAGTGCCACAGTGACGCATCCTAAAACCTGGAAGTAAGTTAGCATTTTACCACTTCCGGTTCCTTCGACAAAAAAGCAATGCAATTTCTCCATAGGATTTTGGAAAATAGCTGGAAATAAGGTCTGTGTTCGACACACATTTAAGAGACGGATCACGTTTTGTTCTACGACATTAAACACATCAGCAGTGACCCCGCTGGTGATTTCTGAAGAGTTTACGTGTCTGAAAAACGATGGTTGTTAACAAGAGGCTGAATAGGACTACAGAAGTTGTCGAGGCCGTTTTACGTCATTACGCCGAACACGTAAACACTCCTCTAAGTTTGTTTTTTCCCGTGTTCAGCTTGAAAGCAAGTACCTGCCTCCTGCTAACTGTTAAAACAAACACTTCAACTTGTACCATTTAGAATCTGTAGTTTTGAATATGGATCTTAAGTTGGCGTGACGTTGAAGCAGCGACCCTGCTGCAGTTAGTTTATAGCATAATGTTAGCATTTTGCTTCTGGCGACTAGATTTATGATTCAAAATGATAAAAGTAGGGTAGACATGTGGAGAGTATCCGGCTGAACAAAACGTGATCCGTCTCTTAAATGTGTGTCAACCACAGACCTTATTTCCAGCTATTTTCCAAAATCCTATGGAGAAATTGCATTGCGTTTTTTGTCGAAGGAACCGGAAGGAGTTTACTTCCGGGTTTTAGGACGTGGCACTCTATTGGGCCCCTTTAATCTTGCTGGACATTGAGCTCTCTGTTTTCTGCCACAAAGCCTGCCGTCCTTGGGGGGCTGTAACCCTTACACTTTGACAGCTCACAATTTCTCATAAAGGGGAAATAAAATCATATTTTCTGCACCTTCTCTCTTTCTCCCACACACACAGTCACGCAACACAAAATACACTCTTGCATTAGTGTCAGGAACGTTTCCCAAAAGAAATAACGAGTAAATCACATGATGAATATCCTGTTCACCCTAGAGCAGGCATGTGTGCACTTCCACGCCTGCTTTCAAACCTTGTGAGCATTCTTTAGGTGTTAAATTTGTTCCTTAGATTTGCTGCATGTCACTTTCTGGCTGGACTGTTAAAGCAATGTTTTGTATTCTGCTGACATCTTCTCATCTTGCAGCAAAGGTTCGCTGAGAGTGAAAGCAGGATGGAAAACAGACAGAGTAAAATAGGAAGGAGGAAACTTTTTTACCTTTTTTTGCAGATGGAGGACTTCTCCCAACCAGCAGAGCCTTCAGTGTCGACGCACTTTTCACATCACTATCAAAAAGAGAGGAAAGGGGGAGACAGAGAGTGGTTAGAAGGGCAAAGGTGAGACATTTGTGAAAATCATTTTGCAGCATCACAGTCTGACAGTCTGCCACATTAAGAAACCCCAGCACAGGGACAGCTGGGCGGCATAACTAAATAAAAACCCAGCAGTGTAGATTAAGTTTGGACTCAGCTTTTTTCCATCCTTATTAGTGAAACTTAAAATTGATTTATATAACACAATTAATAGGACACCTAAAAGCTCTATGTGTGTCAGAGTGGGAGGAGAGATGGACTGAGAAATGGGACGCAGACGAGGATAAAATTATAAATAGTTGGAATAAGGGCTGTGTGAAGGGAAAACAGAGGGGGATTCCCATTAGAGAGATGGATGAAGGGACTGCTGAGGATGACAGCAACATCTGACAGCTGGCAATGATGATGGACAGAGAGAGGGAGACGGAGAGAAAGAGCTCCTATTTCCAAGGCTAATGTGAGCCTCTGCCTCACAGGAAAAAAACAATTTCATACTGAGAGTTTTCAACCTTCTCTGTGCTCTCTGTCACATAACTAAGTGTCAAGTAGACCTCTGTGGATGGACTAGACGAAGCAATAGGAGTGTGCCAGAAATATCAACCAGCAAAGAAGACCTCTGGATACTGTAAAAGGTTTCAGTTTTGACCAAAATATGATATGACACATCTTCACAAGGATAAATGGACAGGTTTCTTTTAGTTTAAAACTCCATACCCAGCCAACAACAAAAAGCCTGAACATTTGTTTTGTATCTGAAAATGACTGCACAATATCATGCATTTAGGTAGGCTACAAATAAAAATGTTATGGAATTGACTGTCATTCTTACCCTATTACTTAGATGGCTTGGATAAAGTCATATAGGCCTAATCAGAGGTTTATATAGTGTAAAGGGAGATGTTGTGCTTAAGAGTATTACTGTGAACATTCCTAAACGTCTGATAAGTCACTGTAGCTGAATGAGGTACCACAGAGGTGATTTAGCCTGCACTGAAGAAAGTATTGCAATATTAATTCATATTTATTAGTGAGTAGCCTAATGTAGTCTAATATCTCATATTAAAAAGTTGTCTTTTTACTTTATAAATCATGAAGAGTTATATATTTCTTCAGTTTTTACTTGATTGGTTAAGACGTTATAATGAGAAATGTAAACGTGAGGTGCATCAAATAAGAATATAATTAGGAGAATAAGTAGAAGTAAGTAAATAGATAATAAGTAAAAAGGCAATCAAAACTAATTGCGTATCTAACAAATATTTAATCTGAAATTGTTTTTCATTTGTTTTCTTTATTTACTTTTTGTGATGTTATGACTTTATATGTCTAGCCCTGATGTGAAGTGTTTTTGAATACAAAATGTATGATGTTCATATTATGTTCTTGAATAAAAAACTAACAAAAAATACCACAAAAAAACGTTGCTTTGAAAATGTGCGCAGTTGGATATGAACGTCATTACGTCAGAGTTTATTCATTGCTGTTAACATCAAAGTCATCACTGCGGTGGGCGCACTTTAGGCCGAACTGTTGGAGCTTAAACTTTTGCAAAACTGGACTATGAAAGCAAAAAAAAAATGTTGGCGATAGTTAGGACTTACGTGACCCACGACAGGGACGGAGAAGTGTACTTTCTTTCCAAATGGACTGGTACAATAGATTATATTGACTCTGTGGCTATGCTAACGTTAGCTTGCAGTCAGCAAATGCATTGATGTCCCAGCCTGGTTTTTTCAACAACAGCTTTTATCTACATATTGGTGAGTTTGTAAACATTTCATATTTCTGATATTCAGCTTCATATTGAATCGAACTGTTTTGTGATATAGTATTGTAATTTTATGACGCATATTTAATAATAATTTTTCGCAGTAGGCCTATTACGCTTTATACAATTTACCGATGTTCCTTAAACGCCTCATCATGCAAGTGACGTTACCGTTACAAATACAACAACAAAAGGCTACTATTCAAAACCAAAACCATTCATATAAAAACGTACACGTTTTATATTTAATTATGCTGTGCAGTGGCGGATCTAGACAATTTTACATGGGGTGGCAAAGGGGTGGCAAGAGGTTTTGGCAGGGGGGCATGGGAGGATGGATGAATCCACTACACAAAACACTAAAACACAGACATACATTCAAACTATTTATTGTTGTAGTATCCCAAAGATTAACATGCCCAGTAATCAAACAAAACAAGACTGTGCATATTTTGAAACATAAAAGTTTCAGCAAAATTAAAATAATACAAGAATTATAATAATTTCTCAATACAAAATATACAACGGCAGGCAAAATACAAGTAGACTATATCAAATTTGACACAGTACACACAACAGTGAAATTACTTTTGTACAACTTAATTAAGTCCTTGGATGTAAAGACATCACCTATCTATTTTAAGATAGCTTGAGGCGCCGGTTGTTGTGATGTGCAGCAAAACGTTTCACAAAAATATCCATGTCTATTGCTTTTGCACGCTCTTTCTCAATGCTGAGAATCGCTAGATTCCTCAGTCAGTCCTCTGCCATGGTTGTGCGCAGGTGATTTTTTACAAGCTTCAAAGTTGAAAAGCTTCGCTCACACCCTGCAGTACTCACTGGCAAAACAATAGCAATCTTACATAAGCGAAAAAGTTCCAAGAAAACCTCTCGAAAAGGTTCCAAGAACTTCACAAACTCAGTCAGACTGGACGGGTTTACTTTGCCATTTGTTCTATTTCTTTCCAGAAGTCTTTTTGCCTGGTGTATCTCAGTTTTCAAGTCTTGCCAGTCAGAGCCATATGCCTCAGCCACCAACAAAACAAATTCTTCCTTTAAGAAACGATTGCTTGACGGGTTTAAAGCTTGTATACCCCTCATTATGTTGCTGCTAAACTTTGAAAAGGCGCCTGTCCATCTCTCTGATCATTGAGTCAACGACGGGAGTGAATAGACCTATTCTGAAGGAATCTTTGCTGTCAATATGTGTTCTCTGTCCGACTGTAGATGTTACAAGACTAGCATGTAGTCTGCTAGATGTGTGTCTGGTTCTTTTTGATTTGGCAATGGTAGAAATGTTGCAGTCATTGCATGCTTTAATGACTATATTCCACAGCTCATTAAAGCTCTCTTCTTTGCGATATTTTTCAAAGGTCTGTCTGAGGGTTTCAGTAAGGTCAGCTGCTTTGGTAAGGTCAACATTAGGTGACTGGAGCATCTCAGATAAAAACTTTGCTTCACCTAGCACTTTTCTGAAGACAGCTAGGAGACCTATGAAATTAAGGTCAATTTGAGAACGTAGCCCTCTTGTGTCTACAGCTCTCTGTGGATTGGCCTCATCTGAAATGTCATCCAGCACTCTTATGACTGCAGTCCATGAGGTTTCTACATGCAGCATAGCGACAGGCCCATCTAGTGTCACTAAGTCTTGGTAGTTCCCGTGGGGCCCCAGTGAACATTTCTTTCTGGACTTCCATCCACTTATTGTGAACATATGAGCCTGACATGAATGTATACAGTCTTTCCAGCAACATGAAAACACATGCAGCTTCTGGGACACTCTTCACACAGTCAACAATGACAAGATTCAAGCAATGTGCGTTGCAGTGAACATAAAATGCATATTTGGCCACTTCCTTAACCCTTGTTTGCACACCAGAGCACCTGCCACTCATGACTGCAGCCCCATCATCATAGCCTTGGCCCACCAGGTTCTCTTTGTACTCCAGCCCATACTTCTCAAGACAGGAAATGATTTTCTTTGTCAAACTGGCTGCATCCAAGTGCTCTGCTTTTTTGGTACTCAAGGAAGCTCTCCTGAACCACACCATTATAATAATAGCGTACGACCAGAGACAGCTGCTCAATTTTCTTCATATCTTCAGTCTCATCTAGTGTTGTCACGATACCAACATTTTGGTTTCGATACCGATACCAAGTCAAGAATTGCGGTTCCGATTCTTTTTCGATACTTTTCTTAAAAAAAGGGAAACAGTCTTAAATGTAATTATTGTGCTTTATTTCACACCAGAACCATAACGCAAACTTTTAAACAATGAGAACAATAAACAAAATAAATGACAATAATTCGTATTAAATTAAATTAAGCATCATCTCAAACAACTTTTTTGTTTTATAAAATATAATTTTTTTAATATTTTATTAACATGTAATAGTACAGTAATATAAATAATTGACACAATGTATATTGCAGATGTTATGTTATCTCTCACATTCGCTAATCTGTCTGTCTTTAAATTCTTTAAACAGCTCTGGATGCCGGTCGGCGGGTGCTTAGCCAAATTTGATGTGTTGGCTCCCTTGGTTTGCAGGGATCTAAAACATGTCTCACAGACAGGCCTCGTGGTGTCCGTAGGCTTGCCCTCACTGTCAGAGATATAGCTCAAATACTTCCAAATTTAGCTTCTGGCGTCTTTTTTATGTCAACAAGCCGAGGCGCAGCGGCAGTTGCACTCTCACTTGCAGCCATGCTTCTCGTTTTCTCACATGCTCTGGCAGCTAGCACGTGGCCGAGTGCACGAGAGAGGGGAGGGACTTAGAGCGTACTTGAGAGGGGCGGGACTGCAGACACGGCTGCAGTGCAGGGAGTGGAAGCAGAGCGCTGAACACACACGGCTCTTATTAAAACGGCGCTTTCTCACCGGAGTACTTTTCCCCGTCATTCTTAAAGTACCGATACTAATGAAACGAAGGAATCGTACCGTTTTTAACGGCAGGGTATCGCGGTACCTTTCAAGTATTGGTACACCGTGCAACACTAGTCTCATCTGCTAAAATAGAAAAGTGTTCACTTTCTTTAACCTCTTTTATAATGTCCTCTCTTACGATTTCTGCTAAGCATTCTAACATTTCGTTTTGAGTGCCTTTGCTGGTGTACTTTGCATTCCTGGGACCCTGTGACAATCGTCTTTTAACTAAGGGATCGTGTTTACTTACAACATCTAAGATCTCAAGGAAATTTCCCTTGTTTTTGGAAGTTTCAGACTCATCATGGCCACTTTGGGAAATGTTTTGAGTAGCTGTCAAAAGTAAAATCTCGGCCAAAGTTTTTATGTATTTTTGATTTTCGGTCACTTGTTTTTGATTTTCATCTCCCATCATTCCAAGAATAGTTGTATTTCTCCCGGCCATGCTTTTGTATTCTGTCCATGCAATCATGGCATTTACATGTGTGTCTGATCTGGCATGTACACTGAACCCACTATCTTTGGAAGTGGCCTTCTTCCAGTTTGAATAACCATGTTCTGCTGTGAAAACACTTGCTTTTGCAGAAGCAAAATGTCTGCATGCAAAACAGTATGCTGCATCTTGAGAGAGGGAATACTCAAGCCATGGCCAAGAACTGTACCACTCCTTGTGAAAGCTTCTCTTTGCTGCTCCATGTAGTGTTTTGGGAAATGTCTTAAGATTGGGCTGAACAGCTGCATCACCTTTCTTTTAGATATATCAAAATGCAAAGATATAGAATTGGTCAATATAATTATCTAATGCAGGCGTAAAGTTGTTCTCGATCATCGCATTTGTTTTATATCTTTGGTTTGATCATAATTACTAATATAATAAGATGCATTTGTAAATCTTTACGCAATTAATCCTATATAACACATACAACAGAAAGTAGGAATGAACATGTTATTTTACATTATGTTGTATGTGAGGGACATGCCTTGCTATGATACTGTAATGGATGGGGAATAAAAACATACCATGTGGTCCAGCTAGAGTGGTAACTACCTCCCTGCCATCTGCCTCAGCCTCCTTCTCACTTCCTGCCTCTGTCCCTCTTTCTGAGTCTGAACCCTCTTCTTAATTTCTCACATCCACTTCTTCATCTCCTTCTGTGGCCTTCTCATGTTCTGACCCTCCTGGCCTCTCCACTGTACTCTCCTCTCCTTTTTCCTTTCCCTCTCTCTTGTCCTCATTTTCAGTTCTCTGACTTTTTGTGTTAAAATAAGTGATATTACCTTTTCTTTTCATTTGTATTCCAACAACTCTAGGCCTGCAAAAGTCAAGATATGAAGCACTGGTTAAAATCCTCGTAATACATTACACTGTCTAGCCATTTAGAAATTCAAAAAACTTAAATTAAATCAGAAAAGTAAAAATCTTTAAAGCATTTGTGTTCAGACTATTTACTAGTTTGACGGTACACCTCTATTTACAGTCTATGCGGTAAACATTTGCGATGTAACTTGTTTTAATTTGTTAATTCATTGCTGTGACATGTAAGGGTAACCTACGTATTTTTTAAACTGCTTGGCTAACAAAATTAAAATGATCGATTACCTAGCTAGCTAGCACAGTCAATGTGTAATGTGTTGTTGGCTAACGAAACGTCCTGAAAAGGAGACCGTCCGTTAAACACAATATAAACACGCCGTTTTGAATAGTGTGTATTAAACTCTTTGTGTCTTTACTTACAATAATACAAGCTTACAATACAAGGACAAAATGGTCCGATGGGTAGGCTACGTAACAGTCTTCGCCTCCAGATGCTGGGGACAGCTCAGTCGCTGCTCTCTCTCTGCAGCTGTGTCACCCGGAGTCTGTGTGTAAGCTGCGCTACGCTGTGCGTGCATGATGCAGGACCGTACCAAATGTTTTAGGGGGTTTAGGTTACTCATTATTAAAATAGGTAAATTAATTGCTTGTTATAATGATTTGAGAAGGTTGTTGTGGACTGGTCTTTCGATTTACTAATAACAGTTTTAAGAACCAAAAAGTTAGGGGGGCAGCTGGGGGGGGCAAAGCTCTTTAGTGGGGGGGCAGCTGCCCCCTTGCCCCCCCCGTAGATCCGCCCCTGATGCTGTGTGTATATATATGTATATATATATAGCCAAAACCTTTTCTTTTTTTTTTTTCATGAACGATTTTCTGTTAAAAACGCCTGTCCCCCTACTTACATTGTTGCTACAACAACAAGCTGAAGCTAGCAGTTATGTATTGGTGTAAGTGGTAAGTGTTCTTCAGTAAGTTATGATGGTGTCGCATTACCATATTCAGTAGTAGCCATTTCTACAGCTACAGTTTTTTGTAAATGCACAATACTTTCTATGGTGACTTCAGAGCTGCAGTATTTTGTAAATCAACAGATACTTTACTCTAAATATACACTGATTCAACACATGGACAGGCCAGATGTCATGGTTGCTCAGCTAGGGGTGGACTGTCAGTTCATAAGAGGTTAGATAATATACAATTTGTTGCAGGGCTTTTAAAAATGAATGTTGTTAAACTATGAAGTGTTCATTATATTATGTCCACCCCGCTAAGTCTATTAAACCAAGTCCTCATGATAATAAGGGTTATTTGATTCCCTTGCAGCACATTCCCAAATGCCAAGTGTATTTGCAGACCTATAAATTAGATTTGAAATGTATGAAATAATCTTCTCTGCAAAATAATCAGGTTATCTACATTTTGTAGGATAATTTGATGGAAATTGACTGAATGTTTTTTGTGGATGCAATATTCTGTCAAGGTGATTTTCTGCATCCTAACCTCTCTATGGTATAATTTGGCAAGCGAAGGTTGTCATCTGTAGCATTGTAATTCGAAAAATCAGTCTTTGATTCAAAAGTGATACAAAACACAGGATTCTTCATGTAAATTACATTTGATAGCATTTTCCTGACATCGAATTATCTGTTGTTTGTGCTGACATGTGAAGTCTAAGCTTCAGAAAAGTGAAATATGTATGATGGTTAAGGAAATGATTTCTCTTCATCTATCTATTCTCATATTTCATCAATCACAATCCCACAATCAATGTGTCTCTTAAACTAGTCCCCCATCATTTAAATACATGTATTCAATCCTAATTCAAAACATAAGTTGAAATATGGAAATAAACCAGACTGTTACACAACAGAGCAAACAATCACACACACACACACACACACACACACACACACACACACACACACACACACACACACACACACACACACACACACACACACACACACACACACACACACACACACACACACACACACACACACACACACACACACACACACACACACACACACACATACACACACACACACACACACACACACATGCATCCATTCCACACACTGAAGCTTGCTTTTTTATTTGCAAGTGAACCGTTAGTGCCTGAGGATGTAAAGATGGACAGAACCCACAGGGAGTCAGAGAGCCTGAATAAGGAAGAGAGGGATGCTGGGAAATAAGAGAAGGCCTGTGTGTAAAGGCAAAATAGCAAACCGTTATAAATGAATAGCCGTTGAATGTTACTGACAGCTGAAAGATAACACATGAAGCGATATTGTCAACACCCCCGAGCTCTCGTGCTTTGAGCTCTACTGCAGAGATCAGATTTTCAATCCAAACGTATTTTAATCACTGCAGGCGATGAAGAAAAACTCTGCTCACAAACTACCGTGAAATGTGCAAACAATTTTGTCTCAGAAAGGATTTTTGGCTTTAGTCCACCTGGCTATTATCTAAAAAAGACTTGCTGGAACAACGCAAATGTGAATCATTTATGTGAAGCAGCGTGAAGTGGAAGATGAGAAAGAAGAGGTCTAGTACCTTTTTAGTAGAAAAGAGAATGAAAGGGAGGATGAGGAGCCTGCAGGAAAACAATAGCTACAAACTCAGGCTCTGATGCATTACTGCTGGCAAATTAGCTAAACATAGACTACTACTGAGCAGTCACGCACACAAACTCACAGGCACACAAACGCAGCACTCTTTAGCTAGTCCTGGTGCATCAGCAGTGCGTTTGCTCCTCTGTAGTGCCTTTGGCTGCAAATGGAGAGAACAGCAGAGAGTAGCTGGGTGTTTATTGTTATCCGCACAGACTAGTGTCTGCAAAGGCTAAAAAACACAGTGACCAGCGAGCCCAGGAGCAGTGTGAGTGAGTCACACTCAGCTGGCCTCAGTCAGCGGGAGGTCTGCAGCGGGCAATATCTGATTTGTTGTGGAAAAAGAAAATGAAGCTCAGGGCGCCCGAGCCGGGAATGTCAGTCTGGGTCGGACTCATCTAAATGTCATATTGACTGCTTAGCGACAGATGTGCTGTTTGTGTGTATAGAACAAAATAGAGATCAAATGGGTTAAACTGACCCTCTACAGTCACTTTTACTTTGAATATCCTCATGCTGAACTCTTGTGACTCTCCTTGTCTTCCATTGGTATGCCCTTTATCCAATGTAAAATGTAATATTCCTAGTTGCTATAATTCCCGCTACATTGAACAACTTGAACACAATTTAAAGACACAAGAAGTGGAATCGTTACTTCCTTAATGTGATGCACTTGCTTGATGCTGAGGTGGAACATTACATGGCAGAAAAACAATTTTGGCTTTGCTCCATTTCGTTGTGCTGGTGTTTTGTGAAAGGAAGGGAAAACCAATTTAAATTGTGTGAAGGTGCAGGCTGTATTTTAGGTAGCAGGTGACGTTGAATCTCAGTTACAGTAGTTGATAAACAGAAGCAGGTGGTGGATATGCCGTAGTATTCCTTTTTCTCTTGTCACAGCTTTTACATTTTGGAACAAGAGCACATTTTCCATTTAGATTCTGCCCAGACAAGCCGTATGCAATATGTGTTAATTATCTGAGTATTAAAGGTACTTTTCTTACAGGTGGTCTTTTTTTAACAGGTGGCATGAGCAGCATGTGTGCAAAATTGATGTGAACTGAAAAGTATGTCCACCTTCCAGCTCATTGTTCTGAATTTACAGGCCTCGACTTTTGCTCCCGGCTTTTTTTTTCCACCCAGGTCGCTCTCAACAACCTTGTCCGACCTGCAGCAGGCTGTGTATTTTAGGGAAAAAAATGGTAAAAACCCTTTTTACACCACATGCCCAGATCCACAGAGCAGGCAGCAGCGTTGCCGTCATTTGACGCCCTTATTCAGCTCGGGACGCCCTGACCTCGAGCCGAGGGCGTCCAAAAAAATGTATAATTCGAGAGAAGATGGAAAGTTGTTATCGCTTGAAATGACGAAAAGGAAAAAAGACAAGGACATCCCTCTGTTGGAGGGGCAAAGGAGTCTGGTGGGATTCTTCTCGGAGTATTGAAGATCGTTTCCCCGACATCGGCGGTGCCTGCCACAGGACAACACGGAACGTGCACGATTTGTGCGAGTGAATTGCGATCGCCGGAGCCTCGCAGCGGCGAAACTGAGGCTCCGTGGTAAACTGTGGTAACATGAAGAGCCGTTTGGGAGCCGAAACAGCCGGCGCTCAGAGAGCCGAGCCAAATGATCCGGCTCACTAACGTAAAGAGATAGTGTCTATAAGGGACGGCTCAATTCAAAATTCATTTGGGTCAATAATTGATATCACGATTATTAAAAATGATTATCCATTTACTTAAAAAATGTGAACAGTATGTTTTTAACAGTTGATTACCCTGAACTTTAAGTATAATTCAACTGAAAAACCAATACAAAAATAATAGTTTTATTTCGATTATGTTTTTTTCATAATCGTTGCAAGCCAAAATCGTAATTGCGATTAAAATACGATTAATTGAGCAGCCCTACATTGATTGCTAACACTCACTGGCTTTATAAGGTGACAATATGTCAATGTTGTGCTTTACAGCCTGTTGAACCGGCCCCAGAGGCCACTTATTCCCTTAATCTACTACTGTATGAAGTGCACTTGATCTAATGTATGCCCATACTAAAGCACATACTTGAATCTACTTATACACTTTTTCCTCGACCATCAGACTTTGACTCAATCGTTCTTTGCTATCGAGCATAAACCCTTTCCTGTCAGGATTTGTGTGAGTGTTTAGTCTCAGGAGTGTGTGACGGTCTGCTGGACTGGTAATGAATGCACAGACTCAAACCTGCTCTGACATCAAAGGACTCTCCCACGGCAATACGGATTACTTCACTGTGTGTGCGGACACTAGACACAAAAAAAACTGTTTTCCAAAGTACAAACTGCAGATGACAAAGCCATCAAATCCTCTCTAGAAAGAAAGACAAGGGCTCTCAGGGCTTTGGGTACAGGGAGGATGGTAAGTGTCCAAAGGGAGCTAAGGAGGGGAATGGAGGCTGGGAAGAACACCTACCAGGAGAGGATAGAGAACAATCTGCAGCAAAAACAGTCTGAAGGAGGCGTTGATTGCGGGGAGAAGAATGGAGCAGGCAAAAACCAAGAGAGGAACAAGTGGACTGCTTTCAGAAGAAACTGCTAGCTTGTAACATTTTCATGCAGACGAGCTTGCAATTGAACTAGATGACCCTTCCCGTCCTACTCCACTAGCAAAAGAGCATACAAGCACTGTGGTGACACATCATGCAGTGTTGTGTCAAAGTCCATTAAGTCTTTATCTGTGAAAGAAATATTTTTTAGGAGATGCATCAGAAATTGTTCATGGCCTCTGAGTGGATTGGTAATTGACAGCTGGCATGGGAACTAAAGTAAAGGAGTTATGCAATTATGCAAATTGTTGTATTTAAGTAATCAATGACGTTGGCACGGCCACGAGAACAAGCTGCAGCTAAGGAGCCTCGTCCACGATCCTCTAAACTGTGGAAGTATCTCAGAGAGAGACCATTCACTGTGGTGCCATGTCATATTTGCAAATGTGTCAATGGCTTATCACAGCAGTAGTTATATGCACAGACACGAAAGCAACGCATCCTGTGATTTGATTGGAAGGACGGCCCTGCTCTGTTTACCTTTTGTCCGCACCTAAGCATGATATATACGGATTATCATCACGCACAGTTTGTAAAGGTGGAAAGATGTGAATGTGAAGAGCTGACCTTAAGAGTTTCCCCAATCCTGGTTAAATATTAAACACACTATGGTACAGTAACAAAGTCTGTGGTTTTATGGCTTCTTTGGGAACCCTAAGCTATTTTTCCATTACTGTCTCAGTTGTTGTTTTGCGCAGTGATATAGCAGGGCTGGGCGGGATGATTACATGACATCAATATTGTGATATGAGAATAGATATTGTCTTGTTATTGTGTAAATGTCTTATTTCCCCTGATTTCAAAGGTACTATTACAGTAAAGCATGTGCTAGCGCAGTGGTTCTCAAACTTTTTTCAATAATGTACCCCCTTGGAAAAAAATATTCCGCCAAGTACCCCCTGATCAGCGCAAACACAATTTGTTAGGGGAAAATGCCTATATAAAGAGGTACAGTACAGCGCTGCACCATCAGTGTCTGATTTATTAAAACAACAACATGAGAAACACTTAAATGCTACATTTGAAATGTTTACAATCCATCACTAAATATGAGCATTTTATGAGCATGGGATTTTGACCCCTCATATAAACATATGCATAATGCTTTGCGGCCACACGCCGTTGCCAAGCAAGCAACGCTTATTGTTTAGGTCCTTTGATAAACAGGCAGTCATATCATTAGCTAGAACTAGCTAGATCTGATCGATTTGGACAAAAACGCTAGTGAAGTCTAACCGGACGCGAGAGAGAGATCAGATCAGCTGCTGCTGCTGACGGACCGTTGAGCAAAGCAAAACACACTAAGAGTTAGACCTAACACACTTAGCTAGCTCATCTACTCTTGAACTAGCTAAACTAGTTATAAATATATTTATTCTTTACTGTCGGGTCACTTAGTACAGGTTCAGCGAGCTGCACGAGCCTGACGGGCTGTCAGGAGAGGGAGAGGAAAAGAGAGTACCCCGTTTATTTTTCCCATTTTATTATCCAGAATTACTGTAAACCTTTGAAGAAAGTAGTTACTATTAGTAGTTTGTTTAAATGCATTAATTATGTTTTTTTTTTCATTAACATAAAACAAATCTCACGTACCCCCTGCAGTACTCCAACGTACCCCTAGGGGTCCACGTACCCCCATTTGAGAACCACTGTGCTCGACTGTTGTAGCCTTTTCCCACCTAGCCATTATATCCTCATCACTGACGCTTATTCATCGAAAAAGCGATATAGTTTCGATATAGAAGATTTTATAAGGTATTAAGGTATCATAATTCAAGATGTTCAGTTCAAGAGGAAATACAGAGAAATTATTTTCTCGAGATACAGGGATGGGGAAGGTGTTTGACTATGTGTATATGTGTGAGTATGTAGGTGTGTATATGTATGTGTGCATATATGTATATCAGTGTATGTATGTGTATGTATGTGTACTGTATATGTATATATGTCAATCAACAGGTAAAGCCGATTCATAATATCAATAATAATGCATAAAAATGATAATTATTGCAGATTATAGATTATAAATAAATCATTTAGGGACAAGGGGGTGAGATTAAATAAGTTATACTTCTTCTCACTCCTTTTCGAACACTAGATGCTGTTGTTGTTGTAAATGTCATTTTTTGTTTTGATTTCTCTTACATGACTATGCACTGCAACATTTGTTTTGTTTTTGTAATTATTTATTTTACTTGTTGTTCGAAAAATCAATCAATCAATCAATCAATAATGAAGTCATTTGTGTATTATCTAGGCATTTTGTAGACTATTTACTTTAGTCTGTTGTTCTGTCTGTACTTGTATATTGAAGAATGTTGAAGAACTCTTTTAAAAATCACCTATAGATAGGACTTGCAGCGTTAAAGAATACTTCCACCCCTTTAAATCCAGTGGCAGTGCACTTTCAGCTAATGTTTGGTAACCCGTTCTTTAAACAATGTTGCTGGGAATGAAACATTAGCCTGAAAGTTAAAGTGGGCTTTAGTGCAAAGTGTGTGTCTCTCTGTGGGCAGCTTTTGTCTCTAGCTCTTTGTCAGTGTCAATGATGGGAAAGTAATATTGACTGGCGCTTATGCATGAATGTTTTTCTGCACAGTCATAGTGCAATCATGAATTATTAGATATTAATTTCTTTCTTTGGAGTACCGATTTTTTGTTTGTTTGCAAAGGATATCTGTACACTGCAGTGGGAAAATACAATACAATTTAATTTCCGTTGGGCTCTAATACAAAGTACATTCAGAGTTGTGGCGGCAGAGATCATAATTGAACTCCCTCAGTTTGAAGCAAAATACCATTGTTCTTAGTCATTACTCCCAGCATGCTCTGCTGGGACTTTCCTTGTCTGGCATGTTGTCAAACCCGCTTCCCTGTGTCGCCTGATGTTTTGCCAGCCGTGGAGCTAATCTCTCCTCCAAACAAATGGAAATGGATTCAGAAGCGACTGCAGATACAAAATGCCATGAATCAGAGCTCGCATTGCTCTCGTCTATCTGCATGCACAGCCACAGGGAAAAAACATTTCCCATTTCCTGCTAATGACACACACACACACACACACACACACACACACACACACACACACACACACACACACACACACACACACACACACGCACACACACGTCTGTTTCAGTGATCGGTTGTTGCACACTGCAAAGTTATGAGGCATTACTGCAGCACAAGTCCACAAAAGAACACGTCCTCACACACACTCGCCTGGGAACACACTGCCTGAAAGCTGAGCGCTGACTTACTAATGAGCTGTCGTGGTGACATACTGACATTTAATTGGCTGGTAAAGGAGGCAATTAAGAATTCAGTACATAGATGCACATCAGAGAGGGAGAGAGTTGGGCTCTCTGTACATTATGTGTGAGAGACGTGGAAGTGAAACGCACATCAGGAGACTGCAAGCATGTCGCGCACTGCTTGAATTATTAATGCTGGTGATCGTGTTTAACTGCTCCGTGATCTACTCCTCGCAGAGTGTTAAGGAGTCACTGTTCATTTGCGTGCAGTATGTTTCTGTGTTCCTCTCTCTTTCTTTATCTCTTCTTCCGTTTTTTTTAAACAACTTCCTTCTCTCACTTTATTCCTTATCTTTAACGCCCCCACACTTACTCTCTTATACCAACTCCACCATCTGCTGCTCTGTATACAGCAATTTCTAACCATTTTCTCTTCTTTCCCTATTCTCTTATTTACTTCATGTCTTTTTCTTTTTGAAGAGCACATTTTAATACAGGTTGTTGTAGAGGCTTTGCAACGACCAGTAAACAACATTTAACGATTGGCCTGAAAGGTTGTCATCCGGAAAAGATTACCTTTAGGTCATTAAAGTGAAACGCTTACGATACAATACTTTTGTACAATGTATAGACGATGGAAGATATTAAGAACATTGCAGATCTGTTAAGAACAACATTTAAATAATAGGTGAGGACCATAAAAGAAAGGTGATCAAATAAAGACACAGAAGTTGAAAAATCACACTACAGTTTCATGTATTGTTCCTGCGACTTTCATATTGCGACATATTTTAGTACAAAATAATGCATTTTGTTTTATTTTGGTAAACAACTCCCTCATTTTGTTTTATTTTGGTAAACAACTCCCTATGTCATCGTTATACGGCTGCAGTGAAACAGAAAGTGGAGCTGCAGACCTCACTCTGTGACTCCCTCTGGGGCGCCAGGTTTGTCTTTATGTCCACCAGTCTCAGTGGTCGAGTTGTTGTCATGTAGTCTATGGGTGTTTCTCAATGTCGAGGACGCTTCCTTGGTAGGACATGTCTTCCGAGTCAGGTCCTTCAGAAGCGAGGCAAGAATCCTTCCTAGCCTCGGAAAACGAAGAATGGTGGAACAGGCTAACAGGTGTGCATTGTGTGCGTCATATGGGAGGCCCCGCCTTAAATGGAGCGCGATTTCAGCCAAAGATTTTGGAAATGGCTCCGTGGAGGATACACATGTGCAGCCTCGAAATTTCCCGCAACGAAGGACGCCGGCCTCCGTAGAATTCCAAGGATCCTGGACATTGGAACAGTCCTTCGGCGGGACTCGATGACGTAGCATCCTTGAAATAGTGAGAAACACCCTATATTTGGTTTGTGCTTCTGGTGAACTGCAGTCGATTATACGAGTGACGATAAGCTAGTATTTTGATAGTCTAGTTGTTTAAGGTAATTTCAGTTGAGAAAATGTAAGAAAAAGCATGAATATTTCTGGGTTTTGTACTGGCCAAACAACATATTTAAAGACACCATTAGGACTTTGAATAAACTGTGATGGTGTGAAGCTGACCGTTGAGCGGCCCGACCAAGCAAGGAGGCAGAGGCAGAACGTCCAAAAATACAACCCGGTGTGGGCATTTATTAAGTCATGACACACAGCCTCAATCTGCTGTTCACGTGAGCACAGCCACCAGGATCTCACACACACTACCAGCCTTCACCAAACAGGAAACAGAGCCTAAATACACACCCACTAATCAGGGGGGGAGGAGACAACACAGGGCACCAGGTGAACACAATCAGGAGCAACAGAAAGAACGGGAGGGGGAACAAAATAAAAGACATGTGTAATATACAAGGCCCGAAGCCATTAGTCCACTTCGTCACAGATGGACATTTTTAATCGGTAACGACAAAAACCCTACTTGGAATCGTCTGTTTAAAGCTAGATAAAAATACATTTAGTAGTAAAAGTCCAGATATAGATGTGCTATTCTTCAACTGTAATCTCAGGTTTTCTCTCAGTTTGACTCTTTATTTCTTTCCATTTGTCTTTCACTCTTCATGCAACCATAGCCTCCTGCCTCATGCATAATTTCTGTAAATAGTGCTGTGTGTTTTCACTTGTAATGGTGTTTTTGCGTATGTATTAGCCTATGTGTTTGTGTGTATGCATGAGTGTGTGTAAGTGTGGGTGACTGTGCACATGTTTTTTTCCTTGAATGAGTGAGCTCGTAATGACCAAGCTCAGATCAGTGACCTTTGCACTGTTACATTTTTAAAGCAGGCTTTGAATAATAGATCAAGTTGGAATAAAACAGCAAGGGATGAAATATGAATACAAATCTTTGCAATAACAGAGATGGGAGCCAAGGGAGGGGGGAGAGATGTGGATGGAGTGGCTGGGGGGGAGAAAAGTAGTCGACGCATCTCAAAGAGAATGGACGAGTGGAAATGGATGAATGACACTACAGGGGTTTGTTATTTATGAAGACACATGGCTCAGCAGCTTCATTATGTACTGCCGACATCAGTAGTTAAAGGTATAGCTCACTTCCAACAACATACGCACACTGTGCCTCTTCCTCTTTGCAGAAATGCCTGCAATTTCCAACTGAATGAGTGTTGAGCCTTTTAAATGTTCTGCTTTGAGGGTCATCGGATGCCACAGTTTGTCTTTTAATGTCAGACAATTACAAGTAAAACATAGAATCCAAAGAAAGCATTCAAGGTAAGAGGAACACTTTGTATTACTGTTTTCATTGAGGGAAAAGTAGCTTTAACCAAATCAAAGGCTCACCTTGGAGTAAAGATACAAATTACTTAAAATTAACTGAACTAAAAAACAAAGCGAAATTGAAAACAAAATGTTTTCCTCTGATTATTGAAAACATCTGAAACTGAATCCGACCTCTTTTCTGTTTGAGTCTTTTGATTTGTTTCTGCTTTGTGCTCCTCTCGTAATTGGTATGTCCAGATAAACTGACAAACACAACGGCAAACCAAAAGCTATTTTCAGTATTAACGCACCAAACAGCCACTACAGACACACTCCAAGAGGCTTAACAGCTCAAAACGTCTTTATAAATCATTCACATTTTAGGATTTCATAAAAAATAACTGAGTTTCTAAAGATGTGACAATTTTAGAGTGCAAATTGGAAATACATAATCAAAAGACAGCAATAACACAAGGTATTTTACAAATTAGGCCAGAACACAATTTTAGGGAGGCTGTGGCTAAGTGGATAGTGTGCTGGACTTCGAATCAGGGGGTAGCAAGTTCAAGTCCCACTGCAGTCAGCATGTCGTTGTGTCCCTGGGCAAGACACTTCACCTCAAATTGCTCCTGTGGGGATTGCCCACAGTTGTATGTACAGTAAGTCGCTTTGGATAAAAGCGTCTAACAAGTGACATGTAATATAATTGTGTTTGTTATAAAAACTGAAGTACACAGTTCAGTAACTCAGAGATGTTCAATAATGTGTATGTTCTAAATATTTGTTTATACATTTTGTGTGAATTATCCCCGATTGGGCCCAAGTAGACTTGTTCCTATTGACTTATATTGGCAAATTGACCTCTGTAACTCAGTGTATGTTTTTTTTTGTGATGATATACTAGGGCTGCTCAATTAATCGTATTTTAGTCGCAATTACGATTTTGGCTTGCAACGATTATGAAAACAACATAATCGAAATAAAACGATTTTTTATTTTTTTATTTAAAAATTATAATTGTTTCAGTTGAATTATACTTAACGTTCAGGGTAATCAACTGTTAAAACATACTGTTCAAATGTCTTTTTTCAATAAATGGATGTTTTCAAAGTAAATGGATAATCATTTTTAATAATCGTGATATCAATTATTGACCCAAATAATCGAGATTATGATTTTGGCCATAATCGAGCAGCCCTATGATATACGCAGTTTAAATGCAGGAAAAGCCAAATCCAGAGGTATTTCCCCTCTCCATTCATGTTACTGTGTCCGAGAGGCTTGGAAGTGAGGTTAAAAGAAAGTGCAAGTACACATACTCTATTGACTCAATTCATGCATAAGATTGCCTGAAGATCTCAAAAGTCAATCCACTCTGACTTCATGCGTCACCGAGCATCTTTCATAGAGATGAACGGGCCCTGCCTCCAACGCTGTATCCAGTTCTCTTAGTTCATCCCTAGTCAACGTCGACCACTATTCCCTCACGACCTCTTGCCCTTATGAGCTCCTACCTCTGTTTTACTTAATTCATGCAAAATTAAGATCTTACTTTCTATGACTACGACTTTGATTTGACTTTTGAGGAAGAGTCCTTCTTCATCTTGGCTTTGGAGATCTCTTGGCACTCCATTGAATAGAAAATCTATAGAGAAATCCAACTTTGAAGTCCTCCAGATAGCGGATGATCAAAAACGAGCGGGTTCTCTCTCATCAGTAAAGCATCGACTGCTCCGCTGCAGATGCTCATTAAATTCAGAGATTGTAAAAATGAGCTCTGAGAGACAACCTTATGGCCGCTCTTTGCCTCGCGCTGGCGCAGAGAAACGAGACGAGTAGAAGACTCAGAGAGAGACTGAAAGACAGCTTGCCGTTGCTGACAAACCTCATCAGAGCGACAACTGATCATCCCGGGTAAAGGGAAAAGCTCCCCTCGGATAGTTAACGTCATGTTGAAAGCAAACTTTGTTTTGTTGAGTTTGCTCCTCACAAACAGCCTGCTGGTGACAGGAAGATATATAAAAGGAGACGCTACCAACCAACTCATACTCAGTCAATCAATCAGTCCATGAAGGAAGCAATCAACCAATCAGGTTACGCCGCAGAAGCCCAAAGGAATGGAAACAAACAACAAACAATGCTACGGTCTAATACCACACCTCCCTGGTCGTCAGGTGATAAATTGAAGTCACTCAGTCTGCTCTGCTCCTCTGTACCTTTTGTGCTATATCTGATGACATATTTCATAAATCAAAGCGTTTTTTTATGGAGCAGAGATAAAGAGAGAAGCGCCATCGAAAAAACCCGGTTACCATGGGAGCACAAACAGTGGAAAGAAGGCAATTTAGGTGACATTGAGGATGAAATGCATTTCACTTCCCATTGTCCTCAATATGAAACGGCCAGAGAGATAGATTACAGGAAATTCCAATATACTATATGCACCATGCTCTATTCAACTCCTTTCAATTCAGAATACATCTCAAGGTAACACTAAAGAGGGACCGCTCACACGTATCCTCTGTTGCCCTCCCTGAGGTTTCTCCCATGTTCCCTTTAAACTGTGGGTTTTCTCCGGAAGTTTTTCCTTGTACGATGTGAGGGTCTAAGGACAGAGGGTCTAAGGACAGAGGGTCTAAGGGCAGCAGAGGGTCTAAGGACAGAGGGTCTAAGGGACAGAGGGTCTAAGGCAGCAGAGGGTCTAAGGACAGAGGGTCTAAGGACAGAGGGTCTAAGGGCAGAGGGTCTAAGGACAGAGGGTCTAAGGGCAGCAGAGGGTCTAAGGACAGAGGGTCTAAGGGCAGCAGAGGGTCTAAGGACAGAGGGTCTAAGGACAGAGGGTCTAAGGGCAGCAGAGGGTCTAAGGACAGAGGGTCTAAGGACAGAGGGTCTAAGGACAGAGGGTCTAAGGGCAGCAGAGGGTCTAAGGACAGAGGGTCTAAGGACAGAGGGTCTAAGGACAGAGGGTCTAAGGGCAGCAGAGGGTCTAAGGACAGAGGGTCTAGGACAGAGGGGTCTAAGGACAGAGGGTCTAAGGGCAGCAGAGGGTCTAAGGACAGAGGGTCTAAGGACAGAGGGTCTAAGGACAGAGGGTCTAAGGGCAGCAGAGGGTCCTAAGACAGAGGGTCAGCGATTGGTCTAAGAGGGCACAGAGGGTCTAAGGACAGAGGGTCTAAGGACAGAGGGTCTAGGACAGAGGGTCTAAGGGCAGCAGAGGGTCTAAGGACAGAGGGTCTAAGGACAGAGGGTCTAAGGACAGAGGGTCTAAGGACAGAGGGTCTAAGGACAGAGGGTCTAAGGGCAGCAGAGGGTCTAAGGACAGAGGGTCTAAGGACAGAGGGTCTAAGGACAGAGGGTCTAAGGACAGAGGGTCTAAGGACAGAGGGTGTCGTTTTTCTCATACTGATATTCTGAACAATCTGTGCTGTTGTATTCGCTGTAAAGTGTCTCTACTGTAGGCTATTTTTATTATATGTACAGCACTTTGGCTCGACCAAAAATCGTTTATAAATGTGCGATATAAATAAAACTTGATTTGATTTGATATGGGTGATTATATACTGGAAAAAAAAGGTTCTTTAAGACTTTAATGAGACACATAATAAATACAATTATAAATGGATTCAGTATGTATTTAACATAGAGACCTAATGGTTCAACTTTATATATAAATCCTTATCATTTGTTTTGGTTGACCATGAACTCATCACATCATGGAATATGTGAGAGGTGTGTAATATTATGCGACAACAGACTAATTATGTCATCTATGTAAATGGAAAAAATGTAGTTTTCAGAGCCATCTTTTTTTAAACAAGACGAAGACACATTATCTACTTAGTTGGGGTAAGAGGAAAGACTGAACATGCAAATAACATCAGGATGTGTCCTGCTGCACCACTCGACATTTGTAACTTTTAATGTATTGCACACAGGGTACCTCTTTCATTTATCAGAGTGCACGTTATAACATATGTTCAAGCACAAGTATGTGCCTTAAAGGCGCCAGTTATATTCATTTATTCGTGCCTATGGCGTGCCCACATATGGGTAAAGCCTCTCAAGCTCCCACCTCTGCCCTCCATCAGTATGTTTTGTTTTTTAGGAATGTTAATATAACAGTGGTAACATGGTTACAGGTAGATCACACAAGTAATCAATTATGCGTAAATGGAAAACATTGCTCGGGAATAAATCAGTATGCATACTGCGTTATTAGTCAGATCCTTTTTACGCTGTTCCTTTTATATTCAAGTCAGTTAGAAGGCGGAAATCACAAATGAATAACCTGCAACATGTTGACAAAGCTAAAGCACAAAGTACATTCAATTGGTTAAATGTAATACATACAAATCTTGGAGTTTCTAATGTTCAAAATGTTATATCATACGTTTTGGGATCCAAGTCACAGGCTTTCCAAAAAGTCGTACATAATCCAGTCTGAAATGGAAAGGCTCTTTGGTGTGTTTTATTCAACTAGGATTGGGCACACTAAGCTACATCTTAATATCATCAATATTACTTTTTTTGGCATTTAGAATGATCACAGTTGTTTTTCTGACAGTTTCTGCTTTTAATTGGGCAATATATGCACGAAAAAGATTAGTAATGTGCAACTAAGAAGTCAACAGCAGTTGATTCAAAGAAAGTAAAAAATGCCTGCTATCCACACTTTTCATGCCAAACTAGACGGCGCATGTTTTGCCCACGGATCATGCTCGTATTATAAGACATTGTACATATCGTACTACATTTCTCAAGACCAGACTGGACATCTCTTTTAGTTGCACTCCATCGAACTCTGCATTCTGTTTCACTCGACCGCTCTCCGTCACAGGAACACACACATATACACACCTCTGATTTCACGTCTCATCAACCCCGTGACCCATATAGACCAGGACCTAATTCACAAGAGCCCACAAGACCGATAGAAAGAAAGAGACACAGAAATGTGACAGGAGGCAAACCGAAGGAGGAAGGCAGGAGGCCGACGCTAAACGAGAGAAATCAGAAACACAAAGTAGAGAAGACAAGCAGGATGCAGCGGGGATGCTGAAGGCGAGATGAGAGGAGGCATTGGATGGAACAAAGGGTGGGAAAAGAAAAAACAAGAAGGAGGAGGAATGGAGCTGGATAATGTAGCTGGTAAGTGATAGACTGAGCAGCGGGAGAGGTAGAGCGAGGTCAGATTGAGAGATGGAAAAGGAGAGGAGGGGTGGAAGCAAAATTTGGGTCGACGGAGTGCAGCTGCATCGGGAGAAAGCCGAGATGAGGAGGGGTAAGAAAGGGGGGAGAGAGACAGGAGGCAGGAAATCAGTTGAGCAGACAGAATGTAGAGTATGTGAAGAGAGGATAAATGGAGGGGGGTGAATATGAGAGGTAGAGGAGGAGATGGAGGAACAGTCATCAGTATTCCAGCCATGCACTCAGTTTCCAGCCAAGACAAATGAGAGCCAACATCAGGGAGGAAGTGGATCAGCTGAAAACACACCAACCTCTCCCTCTGTCGCCCACCCCCCCCCCCCCCCCCTTTCTCTAATTTTCCTTTCTCTAATTTTCCCCCCATCTCAACCCCCTGCGTTCCCAAAAGAAAGAGCCTTATAGCTGCAGTAGCTCATACAGCTGGGACCTTCCCAAACATTGCATATATATATTATATATATACAGGACCATAAATAAACAGTCTTGGTGTCACTCTCACCCTTTTCCGAGGTTATTTCACTATGAGCCTCTATGAGAGTACATTAGTCTGCTGTATTTGAGGTGACATCATGTCAGGATTATTTATCGACATTGTTTATTTATGAGTATCAGAGATCTCAAGGGAAAGTATACAAATCTGTGCTCTGGAGTTTTTTTTTAATATATTGTCTGAACACAGAACAGTTATCCATCCATCCATCCATCTTCTCCCGCTTATCCGTGGTCGGGTCGCGGGGGTAGCAGTTCCAGCAGAGAGCCCCAAACTTTCTTTTCCCTGGCGACATCAACCAGCTCTGACTGGGGGATTCCAAGGCGCTCCCAGGCCAGCGAAGAGATATAATCCCTCCACCTGGTCCTAGGTCTACCCCTTGGTCTCTTCCCAGCTGGACGTGCCTGGAACACCTCCCTAGGGAGGCGCCCAGGTGGCATCCTAACTAGGTGCCCGAACCACCTCAACTGGCTCCTTTCGACGCGAAGGAGGAGCGGCTCAACTCCGAGTCCCTCCCTGATGACCGAACTTCTCACCTTATCCCTAAGGGAGACACCAGCCACCCTGCGGAGAAAACCCATCTCGGCCGCTTGTATCCAGAACAGTTATAAGACTAAATAATAAATACGATACATTTTTGATTTCATACTTTTTTCAGTATACTTTAATATTCTGTCTATGGACTCTGAGCTCTGTTAACGTAGTAGTTTAATATCCAACGGTACTGTTAAATTAATAAATTGCACAAATAATCAGATAATAACAAGAAAAACATCTTGTGTATAGGCAAAATCTTTATATATGTGTCTGTTCCAAACCAAATCAAACTGTAATCCAAGTAGTCCATTTAGGTTTTAGAATCCTATTTTGCACTGCATCAAGGTACTTTTTAAGGTACATTCTTTCTGTTAAACAAATTACCCCACACTCAACTCCAAAAATGCATTTGATGTCACTCACTTTGATTTTAGATTCGCAAACTGCAAGCAGTGCATTGGAACATTTTGCATTTCAAAGCTGCCTTTAGTGTTTGTATTTGCTGACTTTGCATATTAGTAGGGTTGAGCCAGTAAGATTTCCAGGAAATGAAGCTCAGCGTAAGTTCAACCAGGAAGACCGTCTTTACTCTTCATTTACTATTCCCATGTTTCTACTCTCTCTCCTCTCAATAAGTGATCGGGGGCGTCACTCCCCAGCTAAACCAATCACTTCGCTCTATTCCCTGAGCCTATCGTAGCGCTCTGCCAAACCTTTTGAATCTGCTCTCCCCTCTGACAGCTGTCATTTCAGGTGACTCTACGCAACCCTCCTCCACCCCTTTGCACCTCCCGTCCCTCTGAATCCAGGGTCAAGCTAAGCCACTCCTCTTCAGACCGACCTAACGATCCATTCACCACCACCAGTGTCTAGACCCCAGGGGGTTTCATCGGATCGGTTCTCCCCCTCCCGAATGATACTCCTGCACAACGGGGCCTATTCGCCAAAAATCACCATTACATTAATTTGTGTATCTCTGCAATGAATATGTATTCTTACATCAAAACCGTCTCTCCTGATTGAAACCTTGTAATCCTCCGTTGTGGAAGCTTCAAATGTTTATTGTTATTATTATTATTATTGAGCTCAGACCCAATGTAGCATTACGACTGTATAAAAGGTGCAATGAGGGGACGAGGGCGAATGTTATGAACCTCGATGCCACCCCTCTGGCTGCTCCTCCCAAATGCTGGCACCCGGAAAGATTTTGCTTCAAACTCACCCTGATTTTCGTGTGAGGGGTTTCCCATGTTAAGTCTCCTTATATATTTGCATTGAAGTCCTGTAGAGTGAAAGGAAAGGCAATGTAGAGCAGAATCCCTCAATAGGCGATCTGAGCAAGATGACAGGGAGGCGTCAGAGTTAACTCATGCTCCAAAAGAATAAGATATGCCAATTTCGTATTTCAGCAAATAGTTCATCCATTTCTTGCATTGCAAAAGTATTGGAGGCATCCATGTTTGATCTTGTTCTAAATGTTCTTTCAAGTCCATGGAATGGCCTCTCTGAGATTGCTCAAATGCCAAGTTTGTGGTCCTGCATCTTGACTGAATCAAGTTTTATACATTTTTACTATTAAAATATTAATGAAAATAAATGTTGAATCAGTTGTTAAGACTGTGTACTCCCATGTGTTTAAGTTTAATTACGTTTTGAAAGTCCTCCAGTCTCCACTAACCTTTACTCAATGCTGACAAGCCTTTACTCATTTCAAACGTACTGTCTTGTTTTCTTAATTCTGCTTTCGAGTGGTTTCATCTCCATGTCCCATTAAGCAGGCAGAGCTGGCTAACGTGTCAACAAAGACATCAGATCCCAAGTCAAAGGCCAGATGATGCCAGTGGCCTACTGTATGTCAGATTGAGTCGGATCATCTGCACGTGTTCGGACCGTTTTAGATGCATTCAGCCTTTCCGTCCTTTTCCAGTTTAGATTTCCAGATACAGATCATCCGAACAGTAATCAGTTTAAATGTGCTTTAAATGGAGAGAACAAATTACTAAATTGCCCAAACTAATAATATTTTTGTTCCTGACACTTTCCTGGGTATTCCTAATGGATTTGTTAATAAACCAGAATTCAAAAAATCCCTTTCAGTGTCTATCCTCCATTTTTGTTCTCTAACGTGGAGCATTTTGGATCAAATGCAGCCTGAAGGCAGCAGTGCAGCGTTGCTAAATATACACTCAGAAGGAACACATGCATTTGAGCAGCTTTACTGATTAAAGGGAGTTAGTGAGAAGGGAACTATGATCTTGATGACACCATAATGTCTACATGAGCTGGTCACATGCTCCGGCCACGCCACGGCCTTCAATCAGCTTTGAGTTATCCCTTCAGTGTAATCTCCCCCTCTCTCTCTGAAAAGCACAACACACACAGCAGCACACACAGTAATGAGTCCACCCACCCACTCTCTCTC